>NW_010130581.1:68621-121033 GCF_000699245.1 Pterocles gutturalis | reverse complement strand
CGCTGAGCAGGTTGGAGGCAGGGGTCAGGATGGGAAGAGTCTAGATGGAAACCAGGCGAGTGGAACAGGAGATGAATGTGTTACCGAGCCCCTGCTTTCCTGGCTGCTGGGGAACCTGGAGAGATTTTCTGCCTTCTGCCTTTTCCTCCCAGGCTCTCTTCTCGCCTCCCTTGCTGGTCAGTATCCCCAGTTAAGCAAACCTTATCTGGACCTCTTAACCTGCTGGGGAAGCCGCTTGCTGTATGACCCCTTGCAGGGACGGTGGGTTAAAAGTTGTCTTGACAAAGGTGAATTGTCCTGGGATGAGCTGAGGGAGCGCTTCAGATGCCTCTGTCAGGGATCTGCACTGCTCAGGGGACAGACCCAAGCTGCTCTGAAACTCCTGAAGGCACAAGATGGAGACTTCAAGGTCTGTGGCCTAAGCGTTTGGAGTGACTTACTGATGGAAGTAGAGAAATGTCTGAGGAAAGAAGCAGAGCGCCGATGCACGAACACGAAAGCAACGTGAAAACTTCTGAAATGCAGGAAATCTGCTTAATTCTATTTGATATGAAAGGCAAGAAAACTGTACCTCATGCTGGCTGAAAACCAAGCGTTGTGACTGCTGATCACTGTTTCTGACTGGAGTCTGCCAGGGAGGCCTGGTGCTTTCTTGTAGTTGTGCTGTTAATTCTGGTCACTGCACAAGATGTCTTCCTTTTCAGTACTTGCTGGTCACCTAATAAAATGAAGAAAATGTTTTCTGTTTCAAATGTAGAATAAGTACTTTTTTGTTCAGATATGGTCATGATATTTGTGTCGCTAACTGTTGGAGGTTGACCAAAAGCTCAAAGGGAAGGTGGTGGTGGTTCAAACCTGAAATTTAACCAAAATAACCAAATTCAGGATTAATTTAGTAGTAGTTGTCTTCATTGGGCCAACTGCTCTGGTGGCCACTTTCATGGTTCTGTAGCCTGTAGCTCTTGCACATGACTTAGCCCCTGTGTCTAAAAGGAGGTGAGAGAAAGCCCACTGGAAAGCTCACTGAAAAGTTCTAAACTGGGAAGTCTTTATTAGTTGCTGTATTATAGGATAATATGCAAGTATTTCCTAAGAATAATGCAGTGTAGTGTAGGCTTTTCTGTGTGGTTTTCTCCCCTTTTCCATAGTAATTTTGTGATTTTTGTTGAACAGAAGAGTGGACAACAAACTTTTATTAGATGACTTTTTTTTTTTTTTTTGGTCATTCTTTTTGTTCTCAGTAACTGATTAAACATAAACTTGTTCAGGGTAGTTTCTGTCTTACCTGATCACTGTCATTTAAAACGGGTATTGTAATGCAGAGGTAACATGGTCATGGCTATTTAGCTCTGTAAGCTAGTATTACCAAAGACAGCAGTGTGGTAAGAGAGAGAATAATTGAGGAAAATGGGGGAAATGTATGCAAATGCTGAAGAAAGAGGTCTTCATTAGTCTTTTGTGTGGGTACCTGTAGCACCTATTCTTAGAGGTTCAAGATCAGTTGAGACAGCTTTCTCCTGTTCTGAAGTCCCTTCAGGAAGGGTTAGAAGGTGCTTTGCTTCTGCTTCTAAGCTTAAAAAAGCAAACAAAATATTAACGAGTATAAACTAGATTGGAACCATTTAGAGTAATAGTCTGTATTACAACATAAAATTGTGTATACAACTATGGCAGATATTTCTGTACCACAGAATGGGAGGGATCTTACGATTTTTGAAATGGAAACAATTATTACAAGGGGATGACTATTGTTTATCTGGGAAGGGAAATAATGCCTATTCTAACTTGTATGGAAATAATTGAAGACATAAGTTCTTATTCTTCCCCCTCTTCTAAAATAAAAGAGATACTTGAGGGTAGCACACTTTAAATAGTTAGAAGGACATGCTGCTAATCTCCTATCAAAAATATGACTGTTTTCTTTGGATTCCTTGCTACATTATGTCAGTGAGGCAATAAAGTTATGGAGATCTGCAGATTAACATATTCCAAAAGCTACAGCTGTGGCAGTTGCCTTAAATGGGATTGTCCCACCTTCTGGAACTTGTAGTGGTGGTCAGTGGATCTCAGGACCAAGTCAGTATTTCTGTGGTATCAAATGGAATATGAACCCTGTCTATAAAGTTTAAAACTGCTTCGAAGTTAAAAGCATGAAGTTTGAACTCCCATTGTCTAGCCACAGTTCCCTGTGTTATGTAGTTTTGGCATTTGGTATGGAAACTCTGCACTTGAGCTTGCTCTTAACGCTTTTAACAGGCATAAGGGGTTTTTTTGTCTGTTAGAATACTTTTTGCTATCAGAGGTCTGATGAATGATATACCCAAAGATACTAGTCAAAGTAATTCCCTTCTCTGTGGCTATATGTAAGGGTGAGGATCAAATGTTGCAGTAATGTTACAAATGTTATAGTAACAAAACAAACCTTATCAGTGCTCCTCTTTCTGCGTGGAAATCTAATGGGAAAAG
Source organism: Pterocles gutturalis (assembly GCF_000699245.1). Classification (NCBI taxonomy): domain Eukaryota; kingdom Metazoa; phylum Chordata; class Aves; order Pterocliformes; family Pteroclidae; genus Pterocles; species Pterocles gutturalis. The sequence goes on along the minus strand of NW_010130581.1, from coordinate 118,567 downwards.
CTAGGTAGCAGCTGCTGGCATTCCTTCTCTTGGTGAGGAACAATTGATCTCAGCTGTTTAAAAACTTACTGTACCTGAGTACCTGAGTCTCTGTGACAAATTTTAATACAAGTCTTGTTTTTACTTGTCAGGGTAGATACGTTTCCTAAGGTACTCAGCGTGTTGACCATGAGTTAAGTCTCTTAGCAGCTTTTAACTATTTCTAGGATAAATCTGATGCTTGTAGGGAGTTTGTACTTGCACTATGTCAAGTCTTGCTTTTTGGTAAGATTAAGTTTTCTATTATAAAATTCAGTTCATGGAGACATGTCTTCTTTCCGAGTAATATGTCATTACTCCTTTTACTAGCATGTGCAATTATAGAATCTTTTACTGGAGTAGCTAGGAAGTAATAGACCCTTCAGTGTGACTTCATTAAGAAAGTAAAGAAATAATCGAGGAGGAACAGGCAAGAGATGGGCCAGCATAGGCAATATGTACTTGATTTCCAGTTCTGTCCTCCTTATAGGAAACCTCAGTAGTGAAAGGTAGTTTAGACTCAGTGAAGCAGAAGCACCTGCTTATAGCAATTTTGCAAAAATGTTCCAATCCGTCCCAAATACATTATAAAGAGGTGCCAGATCCATGATTACCAAAATCCATATGACATTTATAGAAATAAATGCACCAGTCCACATCCTCTGTTATTTCAGCAGGCTCGTCAAGTTTGCCAGGTAGCTGTGCAAATGATACTTAATTAAAAATTTTTGGAACTCCATTTTTAATGGAAGTGTAAACAGGAAAGGAAAAAGTGTGATGTCTGTATCCTCTGGCCCCTGTGTATTTGCAGCTTGTATTCACATGCTGAGGGTTGCAGCCCAAATTTACAACCTCTTGACCTAAACAATCTCAACTGTCATAAGAAGTAAGATATTAGAAATGACAGACTGCAACCTCTTCCCCCATCACCTTTTTCTCCTTTTTACTAATAAAGAGGAGCAGATCTCTGCTATTGTCTCTATTAAAATGATGATTGAAGAAGCTTATATTCCTGTTACAGAAGATTAGTAAGTATTGAGGCTTCTCATTTTACATAGTGAATCAGGAGGAGTTTAGTTCCCCAATAAAAAGCCAAGATGAATACATTTTGCTACCACTGCCTTTTTTTTTTTTTTTGAGTAGTAATGGGAAAGCATTTTATGTTTTGTCAAAGGGCACTGTATCTTTCTACAAGTGACATACTAGGAGATGTCTGAATATTAAGTTGCTTTTTTTCTTATTTCTGTTATGAAGTGTCTGTTACCTTGTAATAACCCTACTAAGCAAAATCTAGAGGAAAACAAATTTTGTGTTTTTCTACTAAGTTGCAGGATGTATATAGATACTGGAGTAAAGATAAATGGTGTAGAATAAATTGTATATGAGCCCAATTGCAACTGAAAGAATGTGTTAAATTCAGAAAGTCCAGTTGAAATGTCAAGTCCAGCAGTGTATGAAAATGAATTGTTTAGCACGCAAGGTTTCTTTGCCTCACCCACTAGGTGACTAAGGATCTAATGTTCTTCAGTGACAATGACAACTGATTTTTTTTTCTGTTTTCTTCTGTGTAAGAGAATTTTTAGGTCATGGAGACAGACTAATATTTTGATCATATGGCAGTAGAATTTTCAAGTAATGTTTAACTGGAAGGCTAAGTTGAAGTTTTATGGCTAATTTTAGTTCTGCTGTTTCTGAAGAGTGGTAGATTCAAAGCTGAATTCTGTTCCTCACGAACAGTCTGGATGAATGGCCTGTTGCAGAGTGCCGGTGAAGACCCCACAGCATCCCTGTGCAGGATACAGCAAAGGGCACTGGCATGGGAATCATCTGCTTGAGGAGCTTATTTAGTTTGGTGGAGTTACAGAAAAATAAATAAAATGCACGTGGAGATGGTGAGGAGAAAAGGCAGAAAGCTGCTCTCTTCTGAAGGCGATGAAGAAGGGGCAGATTTCCCCTTCACCAAGAGTGGCTTTGCTGCTGCTGAGGGCAGCATTGGGGCTGTGAATGTTGTGATTAAAAAAAAAAAAAAAATCAAAATACTTTTGATTTGATGTTGGCTGCTCTGCTAAAGCACTCAGCCTCTGTGCTCCCTAATGACCACTTGGATCAATGGTTTAACAGGCAAGAATATTAAGGTAGAGAATGAGAAATGTAGCTGAGTGTGCAGGGTAGGAATGCATGCTTATTTCAATAGGGGTTGCTCTTACAGAGGTGAGAGCAGAAGAACAATATCCTATCTGCCCTGGTATAAAATAGACTTGAATAATCACAAGTATGGTCAGGAAAAATAGCTTTTTATCAGTTAATAATTACTATAAATCCTTCTCATGAGCTATTTGCTCTCAGTATTGCGTCTGTCTCATGAGGGATTCAATGTTATTTTGACTAAACACGTCATTCTCTATTAATCGGTTGTGTGCCTGCACTGAATGTCACATTAAGAGATGATAGACAGTCTGGAAGCAATTACATGTTTGTTCTCCATTACCTTTATACTTTTTTTGAATATCTCAGAAAAAACCATGTCCGTAGCAATGAACTAGGCCAGAGATAAACACATAGTTAAGATGCATTCTCTTATCATTTTTCAAATGTAGCTTCAAAAGATGTTAAGCTGACTAACATAGCTACTACTTCACTGTTGAAGTCATTCATGTACCAACACCACCTTAATTCCTTGTGTGCCAATACCTTAATTACTGATTACTTTACATATTTAATTATATCCTAGTGGTTCTTCGTTGTGCCTGTTCTCTCACAACCAGAGATCTTTGTCCCTAAATCTTTAATTGGAGTGGTTGGCATTTTACTTACAGTTAGTGTTTTGAATCATCTCGGATACCACAGAGGGTGGCAGCAGAGTCTCTCTGCACAGATGGGCTTGGACTTCTGATCCAAAGGGAGAACCCAAGCTCACGGGACATCTCTAGAGGCAGAAGACATGCAGAAAGTAAATACCCACTGTTGTGATACCCACTCAGAAATCTCCAACTGAAAAATCCCACTGAGAGTCTATTTTGTCCTTACAATTCTGATTTTACCAGCTCTTTAAATTAATGTAGGATCAGGTAATAATATAAACTGTATCCCCTAACTGTCTCTATGCGCAGACCTGTTTTATTAATAATATTAGGTATTCAGCTCTTAAATTCCTTCTCTATTACATGATAAATTCCTGTAGTATTATGTGATCAATTTACTGTAACCCTTAACTAGGACGTTTTACCAGAAATGATAGCAGTATGCGCTGAACAGAGAATATAGCAATCAAATTCTGAATTTTGTCGTGAAATGCACCCTCCTATTACATTTCTCCCTCTGGGAGGAAAGTCCAGGATGAATGCTCAGACATGGGCTGTTCATAGCATGTAGCTCACAAAGAGGCTAATCCCAGCATCTGATAAAACGTTATTTAAATTTTTGGCAGTCATCAGGAGTTTTAAATCCCACCACAAAGATTCAGTTTGAATGTTTTCCTAAGGATCGTTTCCAGGAATGAAATGATATGAACTGCTTTTTACCTGCAGATTTGTATCCCTGTTCCTCTTACGGCGTGTTAAACTTTATGACTATCTGAACAGGAAATCATAATTGTGGTCTTGAGTTTCTGTACATAGTACTTCTCTCAACACAAAGTTAGCAATGGGGGAAAATGATTATGTGCTTTCTATTGTGTGTGGTAAAAATTATACTCATAAAAATAAGCCAGCAATACAAGACTAATTGTTATATGATCCAATTGTCAGTTAAATGCATAAGTACTTGATTTTAATAATGAATAACTGGGAAAAATTGTGTGGGTTTACTTGTTTTGCTCTCATAGGAGGAGATAATGAATCCTCTTGAAATACCAGGAGGCTGAAATGTAAATGCAGCCTCTGTTTCCAATACTTACAGGCAGTGAAGTCGTTAATATTTTCTTATTAATGTAAATGAGCTAGGTAAGAACAATTGATTTCTTCTAGGAATTAATTGGACATGATCAATCCCTAAAACAAGTGTGACAACAAGGTCGTTCATCAGCTGTTTAATCTTGCAATAGCCTAAGCTTGCCCTTTCAGCTAGGAAAAGATGCCATGCCCTGGGGAAAAGGCTTTTAAATCGTTATGCTATTGACAACAAAAGTGTGTATGTTGTCTCTCACAGCCTCATCGCTCTTAATGTTGAGGTGAAAGTTGCTGAGTTCAGGTGTTTTGAAATTTGCCTTGTAAACAATATTTCTCTTCAAGCTTAGATTTGTTTTACGTAGTGAAAATAGAAGGTGTAAGGAAACTTAACAATATATTAAGATGGACAGTCAGCTGCTTGGTCTGGCTCAAACTTTTGAGGAAACACATGGAGTTCTCTTCCTCCCTACAGAATATGGCAGCAGCATCGGTGTCCTACCAAAGCACTTGTCTGCGTATCCTAGAAGGGCTGATGGTGCTCATGAGGACATGCTTAATTCTGCTGAGTTAGAAATTTTTGTCAGGTTGGAGGAACACTTTCTACCTGAAGCTAAGGGTCTTGACAGCTGTGCAGGGATCTGTGGGCATTGGAGGTGGTAAGCAAGAAAATGTTGTCATTTAATTTATGTTTAGGTCTTTTTTCTACTCTTGAGGAAAGAGATACTTTTTGCTGGGTTCTACCAATGAAATAATCTGATCCATCGTTTGATTATTTACCTCACCTTAGTTTCAATCTTTTGCTTTTTTGTTTACAGGTTTGCTTTCCCCGAATGCAACAAGCCCCTTCTCTTTTGTTCCTCATAAACATGCGCAAGAACTTGTTCAGGTTGAAATACACGTTAAGGGAATGCTGGATGGCCATAGCGCAGAAAATAATTTCTATAAGATGAAACTAGAATTTCTTACTACTACTGGAGCAGTTGAGTAAATATGTTCCCCTATTTTAAAATGAATTTTATAACAAGTTGGTTCCTGCATGAGCCAAAAGTCAACAAGGCAACAAAACCCCCCACACCTTCAAATGGCATGTCAAACCATCATTTAACCGAAAAAGCACAGATAAGGTCCAGCAGCAGGAAGGAAAAGCTTTCACATTGGTATGAATCTGGGTACTCTGGATCTTCCTGATGTCAGGTATGCAAAGATGTGTGGCTGTTCTCAAGGCCAGCTGTTCCTGGGTGATGCATTTAACACCCTGGATGCAGCGTGAGGCCAGCGTGAGCCTGGCTCTGTCACTGCTGGCAGACCTGGGAGACTGCCTTCAGAGGAGGCACGGGGCAGATTTAAACGGGGTGCATGTCACCATTCATCTTGCAAATCATACTTAATGTAAATGAATGGCTATAGGTCAAGGCCCAAGGATACAGATAAAGCTAGAAAAATGCTTTATACTGCCAGAAGGCTTCTGCCACTATCACTAGAATGAACATATTGTACTTTGTTTCAGAGTCAACAGAAACGCTGAAGCATGCAGAAGCACAGCACAGGTCAGGAGGGGTGCTGGCTTGTGAAGCATGGGGTCATGGTGGGGGTTTTGCATTGAGTTCACAGTGCTGTGACAGTACCACTGAGTGCGAGCTGCTGTCATCTTGCCTCCTACCTCTCTTGTCCCACTTTTGCTCTTTCTGAACTGACAAAAAACCTGGTTTCTCTGTGCAGCAGAACATCTCCCCAGATAGTGGTCGGGCGCTCTGGGGTTGGGTGCCCTTGCCCACTGTGAAATTCTGCATCTTGCTGTTTGTCACACCGCCTGAGCCTGGTCTTCTGGAAGTGGTGAGCATAGCGTAGAGCATGTGGCTCATGATGCAGAAAGCTGCAGTTGTAACGTTTTTGAAGTGATCGTTGTCTAAGACTGTTGGAGTCCAACCAGTAAAAGTGAGAAAAAAAAGTTTTATCTGGATCAACCTTAGTACTGCTTCCTTTTGAATGCAGTTGGATATTTGTCACTAACTGCAATTGAGCAAGGTGGAGCATGAATTGTGTTGTGAAATGTAACTGGCAATGTTACCACCAAAGCAGGAAAAAAGTTTTTCTTTTTTTGAAAGACACTACAAACGTGTAGGACAGCAGTTCCTATGTAAGGAATTTATAATGTGAAAAAATAATTGTTTCTTTTAAGTAACTGGGGAATGATTCCTAAGGTGTTAACTCTGGTAACATAAAATTCTCATCTTCACACCTTCATCTAAGTCAAGTTCTCTAAAACTTTCTCTTTGTTCTATGACTTTCTCCATATGACAGTTTATACCTGTTCAATCTGAGAAGAGGAAAAATGACATAAATCGTTCTTGTCTGTGTTCTCAGTAGTGTCAAACACATGTGTCGCTGGTGCTGCCAGTTCAAGACTGTTATTAGAAACATGAAATAAATTGCAAAGGACTAGCAGGAGCAATTTACAGAAGGTGCATTATCCCAACGCAGACGTATGCACACTCCACTCGTCAGTGAACGCAGGGTGGGATCTGGAATGACTACAGTAACCGGCGGTAATAGTGAGCATGCACTAATTACACCAGGAAAACATGGGACCCGTACACTGCTCTGACAAATTGCTCCCAGTGGTATCTAAGCAATTTTGCTGTTGTCATTATAGCCTCTAGCAAAGTCTGTATATTTGAAAAGAGTATGGTGTCTGCAACCTATTAAAGATATTATGTCCCTATTTATAGTGCAGCTCCACAAATAGGGAATTCCAACGAAGAATGTTTCCTATAGAAATTTTAGAATATGGAGCTTTTAAAAGCAGTTGCATTTAGTTTATGGGCCAGGTATTTAGAAAAAAAGTAATTAAAGCTGCCTTGCTCATTAACCTTTCAGTTCCTCATAGGGCACTTTAAGCAGAAGAAAGTGATTGCATTTTGATTTGTAATGCTTCACTGGACTGGATCTCTTCTCTGTGTGCGTTGTGTTAGAGTGCAGTCTCTGAACACTTGCCCGTGGTTTTGTTCTGCCACGGCTTAACTGATATGATGATCTTCTAAACTCTCTGAGCTCATGGAATCTAATTGCCTCTTGCTGTGTTCAGGCCTTTTTACATTTGCTTTGCAAAGGTATAATACCAGAAATAGGTGGCATAACTACATTACCATGGTTATTGCTACTTTGCAGTGATTGAGAAGACTCAACAAATTATAAGCAATGGTAAATCTAGACAGTGATTTGTAAAATGTTTATTTTGACTTCTCTGTTGTAAATCAGAAGAAATGACACCGTGAGTATTATCTGTCTATCGCTATTTGAGGATGATGAGCACAAGTCAACAAATTATTACTCCCTTTAGAAGATAAACGAAGTGGGGGAAAAAAAATGTATCCCGTGCAGTTGGCCCAAGAAATAGGTTAGAGGAACCAGAAATCATTATTTTAAAACAATGTATGGGTTAGCAAAAGAGGCAGTTTTAAAAGTATTCTGATTCTCAGAAACTAATGAGAATTAGTGTGTGTTGGTGGGGATGATGTCCTTATGTTAATCTTTTAATTTTCTTCCAACAGCTATTAAAAATAATATATACAAAACATAAATGGTAAAAGAAAGATTTTCACTGTCTTCTAGTAACAGAAAAATAACCCAAATGTTTAAGTTTTTCCTCCTTCAGTCTTCATGAAGACATGTCCAAATAAACTTTAAATACAGAGCCTCTTAAAATGCAAAGGTTTTTCATCATCTTGGCAGCTGTGACACGCAGTCGTAACACACCTGATGAATCCTCATCACTACAAAAGCTTCAGGCACAGTGGCATTTTGCTCTTCATGCTGAAGATCATGACTTTAGTGTTGGGTGTACGTTGCACATGTACTCGAGGTAAAAAGTTCACCTACTGATTAAAGTCTGGAGGGAATATTTTTCCAACAGGGTTAGAAGAGAACGTTGGTATTTAGAGAACTATTTGTATTTAGCTTCATATTTTGTAGTGTGGATTGTCACTGTGAGGGCTGGAAGTGTTGGCTCTTTTAGTCTCCTCTTTTGAGCCTGTCGTATGCAGTAGTGGAGCACAACTAAAATGGTTTGGGCCAACTAAAGCAACTGGTCTCAAGAAGAGAGTTCTTGAAATGTAATGGTAAAAATGGGATTTTTGTGTTATGTGAACTGCCATGCTGTTTGATATACTTGTTTTGAATACATTTTTGAAAAATCTCAGTCTGTAGGCCTGTCTGTACTTTTAGACGTATCAATTTTGTTTTTTAAGAAAAAATAAGTGTAACAGTATTTTCACTGCCAAATCATGCTTTGGGATTGTGAAATGCATTATTTAAATGCAAAATACGCTTACCTTAAAGTTGCCAGACAAAAGTTATACCTTTTAATTGAATTAAGTTCTAAAGAAAGTAGATAACGGTGTTATCAGTCTGTCAAGTGGAAGGAGAACTTGAAGTGGAGACAAAGCAAATGGCCTGTGCGGAGTGCTACAGGGAGTTTGTGGCACTTGGCCACTTGATGCAGCTATTTGTATTCCTGGGTCTCCTTACAAATCTGTCCTTGTTTAATTATGAGACTAAGATATTTTGAATATTCCACAGCAGTTTAAAGGCAATTTTTAAGAAAAAGCAAATAGCCATTTCATATTACCAACCAAATCATTCATCACACGCTTTGTTGTAAACTTCATCTAGGCGACTTTCGTATTCCTTTGGCACTCCTATGGTAAAAAGTAATTAAGTTCATACGAAGCAAATGGAAAATGGTAGCTTTTCCGCCACAATGAAATGCTGAAATCTGAATGAATGATGAAGCCTTTAGAATTAGTGGCACATTACTGTAGTGAACCGAGAGAGTGACCTGCCCTGAAGGAACAGGGGAAAGCAATAATGTTCGTGTCCCATCTGTCAGAAAGGTGTAGGAGACATTTCTTGTTACATAATGGCTGTCCCATTCCTTGAAATATTGTGGGGATTAGAAAATACCTTGCATAATTTATGTACACCATCTCTATTCCAGAACCATACATTGCCATTCCCACAGACAGATTACGCTGACATTCTGAACCATATGTATGGTTTATGCAGGTAACATAATACTTTCAAATTATATGTGCTATGAGCCAATAAAATTAGTATGGGGTACTTATGCAATAGCCTCATAACAGCTAAACTAACAAAGGTTTATAAAATAGTTCTCTCCTAATTTTTCATGTGGCAGTCCTTGGTTTTTGTTTTTTTTCCCTTTGGCTTCACTGATGAAATGCAGCATTAGAAACCACCTCTGTTACTAGCCAAAATGATGATGCTCTCAGGCATATATGGAATTCCATTCTCCTATCTCTTGTTTCTCAGAATTTCTAGGATTCAGGGACTGAATTTTCAGCTGATCTAATTTAGAACTCCTACAGAGCTATGACAAGTTATATCCACTTCGAAATCGGTCTTCTTGAGAGAGAAAATAGAAGGTAATTTTGAATATACTTACTGAGATGGTATTCTACAGTTCTATTGGTGTTTTTTTTTTCTTCTGCATAGGCAGCCTGTATTACTTTTTCAAATACCTTGACTGGTTCACTTCTAAAACAGTTACTGGACCATTTCATTCCATTAGGGCTTAATTTCTTTGGTTTGGGGAAGGTGGGGAGTGCTTTCTTTTTTAAGGGTATTCCACTGGTACAAAACCACTGGCACTATTTGACTTCTTGGAAGTGGTTTACCAAGACCAATAAATCTATCCAGGGGTCTATGAAAGGGCAAGAGCATTTATTGTCTCTGTTGTATCAGGATTGTCTGCTTCTGAGCCTAGATGTGGCGGTGAGGAGGACAGCGATGTACAACATGTTCATCCACCTGGGAGTTGAGCGGTGCCAGCTCAGTGCCAGCTTTGGCATCTTTTCTGTGCATCCTCCTGTGTCCTCGTGAGGAGCAGCCCAGCTCCTTTCTGTCAGCTCTGCTTCCAGCCCAGTAGTGCCGTGCTTCCACAGACCTACGAGCGGTCCTGCTGCTGAAGGAGGTGGCCTGGCCCGTCTGCCCGCTCTTGGGGGAGGCCAAGCACTTGTGTGGTCGTGGGGTTGTGCGGGTGAGAGGCCCCATAGGCCGGCACACCTCCGGTTTCCCTGGAATGGTTTCCCGTTCTGCTTCACCGTGCAGCTCAAGAGTGTGTGTGCGAGAGCAAAGGTGGAAGGTGCAGTGTGGGAGCATAGGGCTGGGGTAGGGGATACGTGCAGCAGTTTCTTCTGGCAGCATTAGTGTGTTAATCTTGCTTCAAGTACACCCTTCAGTGTATATTTTCTTTATTCCTAACCAACAGTTTAGAACATGGGTAGACATTGTGGTTAAGTGAACAGCATTGGAAAAGAAGGGAGTTTCTTCTTTCACGTTGCTGCATTGCCAGGGTGCACAAGCTGGGCTGTCTAGAGAATTATTCCTGTAGTCATTTCAGATGTGATAGGCTGAAAGAGAGTAACTTTTATTATGTTTTGTTGAAGCAGCTTGGTTTTATTCTAAAAAGTACATTATTGTGCTCACTTGAGTTCTTTTGCTTTTTTAAGATCCTACTTTTTGATTTGAAAACAAAGTTGTTTATTTTCTGTTTAGAAAAAATACTTCTTACTGTACAAGATGACTTGAGAAGGATATAGATCTAATAAATACAAGAGGAGACTAGGTCTACTTCTGTTTCACACCTTCAGAGCAGTGGAACTGCCTGCGACATAAGGCATTGATCTAATAACTGTTCAAGACTTTCAGGATTGACACTTGTTAAAATTAATGTTTCACAGTTATATTTTAAAATCAGATTTCTGACCATTATTGTACTATAATAACTGAAATAGATGTAACCTGATGAAAGTGAAATCTTCCTGCCTTTACTACTATTTTGAATTTGTAGCAGAATTTAATAGCTCTAGGTGTGTTTGCTGATAAACATTCAGCTGATTAAATAAGACTTTTCTCACACCTAAATAAACACACCCACACACGGAGTTCTTGAGTAACTGTAATCTGAAACTTTCCATGCTCTAAAATCAGTGATTTCTGCCAGCAACAGTGTATTTGTTTTATATTTTTCTGCAATAACTATTGGTCTAGAAAAAAATTCTGAGAAATTCAATTCTACACAAATAGAATGGGAAAAAGGCAGGTTTGATTTTTAAAATTATATTACATGTGTAGGACATGTTAAAATGATGCTGATTTCCATAAGTGACACTACCTGATTATCTGAAGTATTTGAACATTAATTTTTGGACTTGCTAAATAATTTGCTTTGCTAGTACTCTATGTAACTGTACAGACACAGGTTTTGCCATCCTATTATCAGTATTTTTAACACAAAGGAATTTTGGTGATAGAGATGTGAGGAGAATAAAGCTGTAGGAATTTAATGCCGTTTCACTGATGGATGTGAAAATCCCCATGGAAATTTAATGGGTTTTTTCATTGATTTCTGTGCCTTGATTTCTTGGGTGTTCCTTCACAAAAATGGCCTCAGGTTTTTCAGTGTGTTTGAATGCTGCCTGCTTGTGTGCTGCCCTGGATGCTTTGTAAATCAGCAGGTAGGGTCATCGGCTCTTCTTGTGTAGTAGATCTTTATTTATAGGAAATATCTAATAATATCTGTTCTGAAATTGTCATTTGTAAAATAACTGATGCTTCAAAGAAAAGAAATATTAACCATGAACCCTGTTTCTTCTGCTGTTACAGGTATAGACCAGTGTGGAAAAGCTCAGTCTTCCCCACCCCAGTAACAGCAAGGAACTGCTTTCATTAGGTCTCCTGTATTTTGTTAGTGTAGGTCAGGAAACAATAACATGTAGACCTAAATTACAAGTGAAATCCCAATGCTGTTGAGTCACAGTAATGTATCTATTGACTTAGAGTCAAAAGTTCCTCATCCGTGTTCTTTTGATATGAAGGAAGGTGCAGACTTCACAAAGCACTACAGAATAGGACTGCCCAGGTGGTCACCTAAATAGATGAGTTCTTTTGCAGGGTTTTTTTTTCCTCCAGGCTCTGTGTTTTGGGACACTACCATGCTCTTTTTGATACATCAAGTAAGAATCACAGAATCACAGAATGTTAGAGATTGGAAGGGACCTCGAAATCCTGCCGGAGCAGGAACACCTAGATCGGATCACACAGGAATGGTCAGAATATCTCTGAGAAACCAGATTATTTGCACCCAAGTTGCATTTCTGCCTCAAATTCTATTCTAAAATATCTTGACTGAACTTGCAATGTTCTCCTTGAATGCAGAGGCACAAGTACAAAATAATTCCAGGAGAGAGTAAATCAAGTATTTCTTTTGGTACAATCCAGGGAGGTTTTTATGATCTGGAAAATTAGATTACTAATTCTGCAGTCCCCCTGATAAAAGTAGTTGGTAACGTTTCTGGTGTGTATAATGAGTTGATGAGAACACTTGGTTTAAGATAAATTTGACATAAAATTGAGTTATGCTGGCCAGAATATGAAAGCAGGTTTTCTGTTCTAACCTTTAAGAGCATAATGTTTACATAGCAGAATAATGTGGCAGAGTCACTTCACTGACAGTAAATGCCATGGCACAAAAGTTACATCCTCGTTAGTGATGGTGAAACCCAGTAGCTATTGTAAGGAAAAAATTTTGTCACTCCCACAAAGCCAGGAGGATGATGTCAGAAAAATTTGGTTTAGTTTTTCCTTTCTCTCCCTCCTTAATATTTTAATCTTTTCATTGCCATCATTTGTATTGTGGCTGCTGTTGGTGCTCAGGTGGCCTCAAGGTCCCGGTTGTATTCATGGACTTTTACAAGCTTGGTCTTTGTGTGCTCCTAAGTGCAAAAAAAAAAAAAAAAAAAAGCCCATATTAGGACAAGCTGGGTTTGACCAAATGCTGGTAGGGCTTATTAGTTTGATCTGAGTACCAGGCAAATTGCAGTTATCTCAGGTCACCTGGCTTGACCTGCAAAGTGGAGTAAAACTGTGCAGCTGAAGGTAATGTCAAAGGGTATTGTGGCAGCAGAACTGCAGCAGATCCTTGAGTCAGAACTGCTGCCCCACTAGTCAGACCTCTGGGCAGCCGTGTATGGTGGATATAGAAGCAGGAAAATAATTGAGGGTTTGTACCACAGTTATTTCAGGCCACTAGACCAACATACTTATAGCTAAGGAATCTTAAAGCAAAAATTTACTAGGTGGTTCATGATATGGCTGTTACCAGCTACCATGGAAATCTTTAGGGCATTTAATTATTATTTTAGTATTCATTATTTCAGTGACAAATGAAAATTGACCTCTGTTAAATGTTGTTTGTTTTATTTCCTTGGGGTCTTTACCAAGAACAGTAATTTGTCTTTTTTTTTTTTCCCCTTTCTGTAAGTCCCATGATGAATTCAAACATTCAAGTTCATTAATTAAAATGTTTTCTTCTCTGCTTATTTTAACATGACGCACAGAGTTGATTACCTTTTGCCTCAGTACATTTTGGAAGATGGATGGTTCAGCTTTGCTAAGTTATAACTTTCATAAGGATGTTCTCTGAAATTATTTCAGTGGCAAAGTCTTGTTCCTGAGGCCATTCTTATTTGAATCATAATAAGATATGGACTAAACAATAAAGACTATGTGCCAGATTGCCATTGTCTGTAGTGTAAGAAGAAGGGGAGGCAGAAAAAAAGTCTTTCGAAGCTTTGCTGCCATGAGAAACAGATGAAGGAGGATGAAGCTCTGGGCAATAGAGGGATGCTCTGCAGAAGAGATGTAGTAGCAGTGGGGAGCAGTGCTCTGTACTGCTTTGCTGGGGTGCCCTCAAGAATACAGGAGCTCTGTGCAAATCCGTCCTGGTGTGGATGTGTGCAAATGTTATTTGTCTTGCAAATTTTTCAAATATATGTTTTAATGTTTCTTTGTAAAATAGTACCATGAAAATTCTTATGGTTCTTTGAGCTCATGAAGTTGCATCCCCTAATTTAGACAGTTTAGTTTCTCTAAAAACACACTCCTTCTCCTGGCTGTGGAAAGCAAAGAGGTGTTCAGCAGTGTTTAGGAGGCAGAAGGGCCACGGCTTCTGGAATGCTGTACGTAACATGAGAATCCCTCGAGCAGAATGGAAGGACCATGCAGTCAGTGCCTTGTATTCCCACATCCCTACAGGGATATAGTTATGCAATTTTAAATGCACTTTTTATTAAACTCATAATATTTTCCTTATTAGTTCTATAACATTTCAGAGGATATTTTTTGCACGTATTTATGTAGAGATAGTGGAGTATATATAATTTTTACATTAAATTTTTATTAAACTTTCATTACCTGAAAAATATTTTCTAAATCCCAAACTGAAGGATATTTAAAAATTAGAAGTGCAATTGTAATGAAATCACATTTTGAAATAAAGTTGACAAAAATTTAGGAGCAAGCAGTATCTTAACGTACAAGTTGAAACTCATTAAGCCTTCTGTAGTTGCTGGGCAGCTGTCACAGGTGATGTACGAGTTGGAATGCTGCTTAGATTTGATGCTGGAAAGGTGGGTGCCAGAGCAGCCGATCTTACTGCCAGGGCCAAGGTTTGCTGTGAAGGGGGAGAAAAGCAGCAGCTTGTGCTGAGCTGAGATTTAGTGCCCTGGCGCTGTGGACTGCGCACTGATTCAGGGAAGCCGGGTAGCTGTGCTGGGAGAGCATAGCTTTGCTGTGTTTTTGAGGAAGCCAGCGTGCCTGGCGATCTTCAGAAATTGCCTCTGTACTTTTTCATAATTTTATAGTATTGTTGTTTGATCCAATTCCTGAGCAAAGTGAGAACCAGTTCAGAGTGGCTAACTGCTCTTACTCAGACCAGAGGAATCCTCTGCATTTTTGAGCCATCTGTGTTTGCTTTTTGTGTTCTGAGAGATCTTTAAATGCACATTTTGTTAGGGTTTTTCTGGAATTCCTCACAGGTTTAAATGCTGGATCATTGTGGATTCAGTTCTTGTGGTTTGTGTTCATTGAGTTGTGGGATTCATGGATAGTATTCATGGTAATTTATTTCAAGTCTACAATCTTGAAATAAAATATCTCTCTTCAATTCTGATTGCAGCTTTCGGCTTCTTCCTGATACTGGCAGATTGCAAGGTTTTTCCTGTTATGTTTTTTTTTTCTTTTCCCCTTTCCACATTAGTTCCTTTGTATCCGGGTGCGATAATGTAATAAGCCTTTTGGGTATTCCTGGAGTGTTTTTTCTGTTCAGTTTATGGGCAGCCTTGATGAGAAGGCTCTGGCAGTTTGCAGCTGTTTTAAATAGGATTGAGATCAGAATTTTGGAGGGCTCTAGAAGGGTCTGTCCTGCTGGGACGCAAACCAGTGTGAGATGACTGGAGAACTTCCAAGCTAATGTGGAGTAGAGATGTGTCGTCCGTAAGAATGTTATAAACAAAGACCTAATGAGCATTGAACTTTATATGCTTTCAGTATTGATAATAGAATGCACATTGTCACAATGAGCTGTGCTGTGCAGATGGAGTTTACTTCAGTGCAGATGGATTGAGCGTAGCAGGTACTTAAGTCTGCTCCACAAACCCTGTATGGACAAGTCTCATATTACAGATGTAGGAAGAGCTCTTCACCTGTTGAAAAACAACCCCTGCTGCAACAAACACGGCTGGACTACGGCTATATTAGCTAGTGATCTGGCCCAGCGAAAGTATAAGATAGTATCTTTCTTTCCCATTGAATGGTAAAAAAAATAATGTCATTAATTTTTGTCTGAATTGGTTTTAGTGAGTGGTGAACTAATTCTGTAGTATTCTCTACTGGAGCACCTTATAGGCACATCTTACCTCCTAGTGCCTTGTCTGGGATTCAGTCTATACTGCTAATCTAAGGCAGGGTGTGAATTTTTAGCTCCATAGTTATAACAATGTAAGTAACGTCTTTGCAAAAGACTTTTTAACTTTTTTCACTTTTCCTATTTTTTCTAATTCATGTTGAATCTTTTGAAAAATATTTTAAATGATATAAAGCTACTCTTACTCTGTAATCAAAATATTAACCTGGGGTAGTTGCACTGGTATGATCTTAACAGTTTAGCTATGCTTCTGTATAAGTGCAGCTCTAAAAGTCTCTACAAACATTTAGATATATTACTTCTAGCAGTAGGATTTCTCTTTCAGTTGCTCATCAGATTTAATGGGATTGAAATGTGTGGTTACAAGGTCAACCGGCACTTTTAAGCTGTTTTAGCCTGACACGTTTAGCCAAACAGTATGGTTTGATGATACTAGCCTGCCCTTTAATAAGATGTTTGAATTGTGTTATGGTAACCGGACAGAGCTAACACAATCAGTGTAAAAAGCATTATTTTTACATATCAAGGCATGCCAATAGGTTGTTATGCCTTTAATATTTGAAGCTGCTTTGCTATATTTTTTGGTTAATGCTAGTTGGCTGAGGTGTAACTTAACTTCATGGAACACTTTCAAATACGGCCCAGCCTGTTGGCTTTTATGTTGTTTAGACATTGCTCTGAAGTTGGTCTCCTGTTTTCCTTTCCAAAATGTCTTTTTGGTGAGAGAGACTCTACTAGAACACTTGGGAGTCCTGTAGCTGGCAAGCGTGGAGGTTTTCAGTGAAGATCAGAAAAGGGATAACTCTTCGTCCTGTCAAGAGTGATTTAATACATGGAAGAAATCTCAGTATCTATTGAAAATAAAAATTAAGACTAACCCCTAGAAATTCTGAGAAGAGTGGTGACGGGCGAGTTACGGGTACAAAAATAGCATGAATGAAGGGCAAAAGAGGTTGGGCCACAAGCATCTGTGTGCTTATCCTACCAGAGATTCTCCTGCACAGAAAGTCCACAGCAGTTTTCAGCATAAAAAGAAGCTGCATTCAGAGATTACAATTTCTCAGGCCAGCCAGACACATTATTAGCTGCTTTGGTAAAGTCATTATTGTGTATTATGTTGATAATTGTGGGCTCTCATAATAAAAGAAAATGCTGGACACTCATCTCTTTGTTTTCCAAGTCTCAGGTACAGCTGTGCAGGTAAACTCATAGTCCCAAACTTTTCAACAGCAAGAAACACATTTTTTTAGGACTGGGATATGTTACTGTCTATATGTGTATTTTTTTTACTGTAACATGAATTCTGTCACTAGGTTATGATGGGTGTTAGAATGCTTGGGCAACTGTGGGAAAAGCTTTTGAGAGTAACTGATGTGTGTTTGAAAGGGGCGTGAACTGAAATCTGAGCCTGATTTCATGGCAATGGATACTCAGATTTTATTTCGAAACTTTGGCCATTATGTGCTTCACGTTAAGCCTTTCACAAAAATTGCCAAATTGAAAATCTGTTTAGTGGCTATGCTGTAGTAGTTTGGCATTTGTAAGTGAGAAATGAAGGGGTTTGCTGAGCTGAAGCACCGCATGGGGCTTGCTGGAGCACATCGTGTTGTGGCGCAGTCCCTGTCAGGTCTGATCATCTTGCATTTTACCTGCTGTGGATTTCTCCATTTCCAGGAGATTGTTACATATCTTTCTAGCTCAGGCTTTCAGGCCATTTATTTGTTAAAGAATGGAACAAAAAAGCTTATTGTAATTTACATAAGAAATTATGTTTCAGTCAAGTAGGCTGTTAGAAATAAGATGTGCTGTGGAGAGTGTTCAGTGTCATCCAGGTTTTAATGCTCTTTTTTAAAATAATTTGTGATATGCAATTGTTTACTGAAGTATCAGACATTCAGTTCGTATCTGGTCAGTATCTGTCTGTCATAAATACGGGCCGATCACAATTCAATTCCTAGCTATACTGTTCCATTGTTAGAAACCAGAGTTGCAGTGCGTATTGGGAAGTTCTTTGTGTAGACTAACATCGCGTTTGCTTTACTACTCCTCTGAAATTTGAGGACCAAACTCAGGCCTGATATGAGTCAATGAAGTTATGAAAAAAAGGAAATTTCAGCCTGACGTTTCTGTTTGAAGAGAATAATAAATAATAATTTCAAGAAAAAAATTGTCCTAAATGTTTTTGAGCTTTTAGGTATCACTGTACATCACTTTTCAAGTTTTTTATTTTGGAAGAGATGAACAAGCTCTCCTACCTCCCAGAAATCCCGCATTGCACTCGCTCCTTTTGCCACTAGGCTGGGACACAGCCGCCAAGGGATGTTTGTCTGGCATCTCTCTGGATAGGCTGCAGCTTTCAAAGTAACCATTCAAAGCTCCTAATCTCTCAACTGCATTATAAATACTTTAAGATTCCCAGCTGCACTGTGCTTGTACAAACATCTTAAAATTATGAGCTCACTGGCATGCAGCTGGGTGAATGCACAGTTATGAATGGTTTATACCCAAGGAAAATATGTGAATGGCATCAGAAGTTTTTATTTTTTTGAAGTAATCTAACTTTAGGGAAGCAGGTCCTGCAGATCTACTTTTTATTTTTTTTTTTACCATTGCTAGAAATTTGTCCTTTCGTAGCTGGTGATCTGAGAATGATCTTGTGTCATCCTCTCCTTTGTACAGAGCGAGTGTTGGAAATGCATCCTCTTGCTGCTGGTTTATAGCAACAGGTGATGAAGGAATAAGGCAATGCTCACTGTAGGTGAGATTATAGCACAGAGGATTTTCCGTTTTTTTTCGCTGAAATGTTTAGATAGCTGCTTGTTAATGGATTGTGCCATAAGTGATGTTTCTGTTCTTACTGGATATCTAGTGGACTTTGCAGTGGTGAGACCCTAACTAGGGAATGCAGACTCTTGTTTCTAGAGGGCCTGTGCACACTAGTCTCATGACTTCTTGTGGAATAACGCACTTGGAAGAGCAAAACTACATTAAGGATGGATACCTTGAAAGTAGCTGTGAGTTACCCTTGTATAGCTGAAATCAATGGCAATTGCATATTATCGCTCCCTTGGAGTTGCCTGCTGGCATGTTTCTACATCAGAGAATATTTAGCATCTTCATCTTTTGCAGATTTAAGGTCCCTTATAATTTAGTGCTTAGTTGGGATATCAAATTACAGGGCTTTTGTGCATCTATACTGTAAAATATGGTGTGTTATTTTTGAACTGGATCGTCTACATGACTTGCTTTTTGTTAATTTTAATGATCAACTCCTTGGGGCAGAAGAGTTGTTCTAAAGTTTCACAGTATTGAGCGCAATGATAGAGATTAAGTATGTGGAGCTGTGATGAACTGCATCCTCTCTGGCATGAAGTCAAGAGCATTCAGTTTCTGGTTTAGCAGTTCATGAACCGGCTTTTGTTTTGACTGATGATGTATTCTTTCTTTTCAGACATCTGGGAGACTCAAGATATCTGCTAGCAAACTACACTTCCCCATCTCCCTCAAATGACATTCTTTCACATAATGCTGATCTCTGGGGTTAACACTACTTCATAACTCTTTGTATTGATAACATGCTGATCCACAGAATTACCAAAGTGAATTGTAGGCAATATAGATATGAAAAACGTTCTTCTATCAGCTGGTCATCTTCTGACTCAGAGTTTGATTTAGTTTGTACTGTATTGGTCTCGCATTGCATTGGAAAGCTAAGCATAGTCTAACATCACTTTTGACTAGTAGGCCTCTAGCCTTTTTGCAAACAGTTGTTATTCTCTTTTGGCTTCATCACCAGGCACATTTCTCCTCTTCTTCGTATGGTACCTGTTGGTTAAAGACAATGCAAATAGATAGTTCACATTGTTTGGTTTTGTTTTCATTTTGGAAAGAAAATTAAGGAAATCTAAATTTTAAAATTAATTCAGAGTTAGCTTTTATTTTTAGTTTTCAGGTTAAAAAAAGTTAATATTTATTTAAAAAATAAGTTGATTTGTGTATATATCCATATATTTGTATAAATAAATGTAGCAATTTATTGAGGCATTAATTTAATTAATTTATAGTTTCATTAGTAGTTGTATTGATTTGAGTTTTTGATTCTATTTATTTTAATAGATTAAATTAGTTGGTTTAATTGATTGAATTGATTAATTTTATTCTACTTATATTTATAAGATCATCTATTTATTAGTTTGAAGTAAATAGGGAAGAATAATGTTTGCAGCATAATAATCCTTAAAACTAATATGATCACATAAGGCCTGACATAGGTCTTATACATATGACAAGCATTTATGCAGTAAATAATCAAAATTTTTACTACTCTTGGCACAGGTACTTGGAAAATACATTCGGTGTGCTGAATTTTTCTCACTTTCCATGGTGTTTTTTCTATAAACATTCTGCCAAATGTAGAGAAAATTCCACTCACCACTTATTTGATTCTCCCCCTGTGCTAGAATCTGTTCCACACCTGTAAATTTTTTGTTCATGCTGTGCCCTCGTGGTTTCGGGGCAATTTATTAACTGTGATTGTTCAGGGTCCTTTCATACAAACAGCTCTTTCTTGGTGTGGGACCTTGGGCTTCCATAGCTGTGTAAGGCTCCGTGGCAAAAAATAACTTTGTGTGGCAAGCCCGTTCCGCGGCCAGCCGAGCTGCTGAGCAGAGGTTTATAGAAGCATGTATGGTAGCCACTAGCCCATTTCTGAGAGTGTTGAAATTATATTCTTGTAACTGAGTCTTAAATACAGACGAAGAGGGTTTATTTTTTCTGCTGTTGCTGGATTTCTGTGAGATAACACACTAGTTAATGTTTGTTGGCTTGTTAGGTTTTTAACCTATAAAATGTTGATAATATGTTCCTTGTTCCCTGGAGAGCTGTGAATTCAAATTTTTTGCAAAATGCTTTGGAATCCCTAAATATTACCAAAAAATGCTATTAATGAATTAAACAATCCTTTTGGCTGAAATATTGGGGAAAACAGTCTTTTTGGGGTATATCTTGTCAGGTTCAGTATACATTCATAGAAATGTATGAAAATGCACTAAAAACATATTCTAGCATTTTTATTTATAGTTTTGTGAACTAATCGGTTAAAATCTGTTCAGGATAAAATTCTTCGATATTACTATTCTGATGTATCTTGTGTGTTGGTCAAGCAATAATAGATAAAATACTAGACTAATCTCTTTTATTGTGATTTTAAGGTTATTAGAGGCAGGATTGTATCCCTGTTGTCCTCTCCCCTGTTAGAAGGATGAAGGGGTCACACAGAAATAAGAGTCCTTGTGAGAAAAGATACTTCATTATTAGTTCCTGTATGCAAGTATTCAAGTGTTTGCAGAGTCTGTGTCATGCTTCCTCTTACTTGCCAAGTCATTTCATCAGCTTTTGGGGTGGATGCAAGCCTGGCCTATCTTTCATCCCCTTCCTTCTTGCTCTTTCTCTAAAAGCTACTGTTCAGGAGGTCACTGGCAATGGTTATGTTCCCCTTTATGCTCTTGACAGTTTCTACCAGGTACGAGAATCTTCAGTTTGTTTTTTTTTTTTTCTTAAGGTTTCCAGGTATATAATTTTTCTTAAATTTTTGTAATATGATGGAGAATGTGCTGCAACTGCATTTTAAAGGGTTTTAGAGGCTGATAACACTGGAGACCAATAACCTGTTTATGATTATAGACAGGCAGTGATAAGTTTCACTACTCTGCTTTAATGCTGGTGGAGGTCAGGAATCATGCTTAAAACGGAACGACACAGGAGAGCAGAGCCTTCAGAACCTCTTGGCACTTTGTCTGGAACCCGTAAGGACACAGAAGGGCCGATGTTCTCACCCCTGGAGAGCCAGTGACAGTGTAAGTCTATAAAGGGGGGCACCATGCCCATCGGGACACCTGCTGTTAGGCAAGTTTCCTGTGACAAAACCTCCCATTGTGTTTAAACAAGGGTTACTTGAACTGCAGTCTCCAAAAAGAAGGTTATATAAAGCTAGCTAGATTTTGGGAACACCATTCTAGCTCAAAATGGATATTCTTTGGAGCAGGGCGTGTGCTGGGGTAGGGATGACAACTGGTCTGCTGTGAGCCATCTCTAACAGCCGGTTTCCTGCATGGTGGAATGACATGTGCAGTGGTGGGGTACTGCACGGTGAGCTTTTGGACCGACTGCCACAACTTCTTCTGATGTTCCACAGCTTGAGTAACAATATTTCATATTCTTTGTCCTATGAAGTCTACCTTATCTTAAATCAGGCTAAGGAAGATACGTTTTGTTATTGAATTCCAGTTTTGTTACGTTTATTGAGCAACTTGACCTACTGAAAGGTGTCCCTGCCCGTGGCAGGGTGCTTGGACTAGATGGTCTTTAAAGGTCCCTTCCAACCCCAATCATTCTGTGATTCTATCAGGATACAGGGATATCTTGAACACAAGGCAATGTAGCCATTAATACATTAGTTAGTTGATACAGTGCATAATATTGAGAAATTTGAATACATCATAAACATGCATGACATCATATATATTTTTGGAAAAAACAAGGGCTGCTTATTTACTTTAAGACAGAAGATGGTATCTTTAAAGAGCTCTTGTGAAAATGGCCCTGTGCAATGCAGTATGCCTATGTAATTTAATGAATCAAAAGGCAAATTTCTAGTATTAGAATAAAGCATAGTCATTTGAATCTGATAATCTGCTACAGTTTCTGCTACAGCAGGTGAAGAAAAGTGATCAATAACACATACTGAGGTGGAAAAACCATTTGATTATGACATTTTTTGTATGTATGATCACATTAATGGGTCCTTATTGAGTTCTGCTGCCTCCATTTATGCCAAATTATATTTTAAATCCCCCTCTTTTCATATTGACAAGTAAAACGTGTTGCCCTTTCTCATCCAGTGTGGCAGAACCAAGGAGGCTTATTGTGTAGGGCTGAACCAAATAACACAGCAAAAGAAATTGATAAGTTTTCTGCTGAATTTTCCTTTCTTTGGGAGTGGATGGAGGGGGTTGTTTGGGTTTCCTATTGACTTACCCAGTAAGGGTTAAATGAAACATTCGCGGAGATCAGTAAGCTCTGAATGAAAGTAGCCTCAATGCCCTCGTGTCCTTATGAAAAGGAACAGAAGGAACTGGGAGCTCATCGTTATTATGGCAGGGACACTGGGCTGCTGAAAAGAAAATGAAACAGCTGAGACAAGATGAAACCCTTAATGCAAGGAGGAAATGCCCAATGTCTATATAAATGTTCTTTCTGCTGAGAACCTTTGAAAAATAAATACAATCTATTGTCAAAATATGTGCCAATAATTGCTCGAAGGAAAAAAAATGATTGCTGAAATACTAATGTACTTCTGAGTGACACGAAACCCTGTACTGGGAAAAGGCGATTTTAATGGGTTGTTTTTGAGAATTCCCTCTTCCGCATTTGTAGAAGGATTAATAATACATAAACTGCATAAAATGCACAGTGTAAACAAAATCCTCTTCCATTTTACATTTATTACAATGCTCAATATTTGCAGCTTTGATATTTACATGTTATAATCTAGACCTTAAATCATAAGTTATACCATCTAAGCATTTTATACTGTTACATTTTCTTTTTAACATCCCTTCTGCGTTAGAGCCTTAAGGCTTCTGTTCTTTAGAATTTTTTTTTCCTGTACACCCAGAGGGTTGAGATCCTTCAAAAAAAAAGAAAGATTGATTCTCAATATAAAGACAATATGAGCTTGCATTTAAAAAAAAAAAACCACAACAAGCAAACAACAAATCACCAATTAATTCAAGACATGGGATTAAAATCACAAGATTTGGCAACACTGATTTCCAGTGAAGTCAGTGGGGATTCAACTAGATCAGAATTTAGCGCCACTTCTTTGAATGACACTAGAAAAAACCTTAACATGCTAAACAAAATTTAATGCTGACTTTTGGTCTACAAAATTACCTTCTTTTGACCATGGTATTTCCTAGCTTTTTATTCCCCAAATACAGTTGATTCTCTTCTATAATTTATACATTTTTAGGATTTGGGTTTTTTTAGTAGTACTGTGAAGTTCTGAGCTCTTTTAGCTCTACCGAAGAATCACCTGGAAAAACATTGTCTTTTTGGCCTGAATTTCTAAATTGTTCACTGTATATGCTTATAGGAACAGAAAGTCACAAAAATGGGATTTCTCAGGTTCTGGAGCAAATTGTATCCTGGTCTGAGCACTGACATAAATCATTGCAGTCTTGATGCTGTTCTTATCCAGCCTTCCAGCCTGGAACGGGCCATCCGCCAGCCGGGAAATTGCTGCTGTAGGGTAACACTGCTCCCGCATCCCTACAGCTCTCAGCATCCTGCTCCAGGTGAGCGTTAAGTAGGTGCCAGCTCAGCCAGCTGGAGACTTCTTGGTGCCAGGTGAATCCTGAGATGGAAAGATTGAGCTGCTTTTTGGCCTCTTCTTGCTGTCAAAAGGAGCAAAAATCAGGCCAGAATGAATTCCAGAGCCTGGCCCGCTATTTAATTAACTTACCCATCTGTCATATACGTATTTCTCAAAGGTGTTGTGAAGCCTTCATGTCTGGAATGCTTTCATGCGGAGGGCCTTTGTGTTTGGAATTACTTTAGGGTCCTCTGATGAAAATCGCTGTATCGGCAAAAACCACTGCAAGTGCGAGTAGAGGTTTGTAGAAGCCATTGAGCACGGGGCATGTGATTACCTAAAAAGGTACCTTTGCTTTTTCATTGAACTCCGTTGCCTTTGCAAATGCTGTTCCTTGAAACAAAAGAGATTTTCAGTTTTTAAACCAGACAATTGCTATTCATAGAAACAACTTTTCAGCCAATAAATACTATAGAAGCCTGGATTGAAAGGTCACTACTGCGATAGCCAGTGCGGGTCTGGTTTTTTTAATGGAAAGTAAGTATTATGTGGCTTTGCTGCATAATGTGTTTTGCTGGGAGGTGAAGCTGTGCAGCAGTGAGCTTTCTCTAGAGGCCTATTCTCTTGGCTTTATGCTGAGGACAGGCTTCAGCATTAAATGGCTTTAAGCTTGTCAAAGAAAGGTTATTAAAAATGTTCCTGCCTTTCAGTCTCCATGCTCAATAGGCACAAAATGCAATACTGTAGGGATTTTTTTTCTATTTAGTCATGTCATTTGGCATTTTGCCTATAGCTAAAAATGAGATACCATCTGTTTTAGGCTCACTAACGATTCTGCATTGTGACTTGAGCCAGTTCACTAGTTTATTGTTACCACTTAAGAAATAAACTTGCCTTCTGCTAATTGCACTTTTGCTACTATGTTTTGGTAGGATTTTAAATCTCAGTGATTCCTTGCAGTGGGGCTGTGAAATCACAGCTGTAGGACTTCTGTGCTGGGGCTCTAGGTAATGTGTCTGCGGTCTTGGCACACTTCTTTTGTCACAATATGTTCTTATGACGGAGTGGAACCACGTCTGCCTTGGGGCTTTTTGAATTTCACCGATTCTGTTTTCCATTGTGTGGCAGCAGGTAGGAAGGTAAAGTGCAGCAGCTGAGCAGAGCAGTATCGCTTTGCTAAGCACAGGCATAGGGTGAAATAAAAGGCAAGGGACTGGCTGTGGGCTCCCTGCACTGGTAGTCACTGCCATAGGAGCTGCTGTGAGCTCTATTGCTGTTTATTGGGGCGTGCGTACTTTGGTTATGGGTGAAAGGAGGCTTCCTCAGACCTGTGCGTAACGCCTGCTTAGAGCAGGGGTCCAGAGTAACGACCATCTCCGTGATGGGCTGTACTCGCAGCATATCTGGAAGCTGTTCCTCCAGCTCGCTCCTCTTTTCTGATCACTTCTGTGACCACTTGTTGACTGACAAAAATGTTGCTTCATTCCCCTTTGCAAGGGATGCTTCCTGGCAGGGAGAATTGTCCCTGTGACACGGAGCAGCCTCTGTGCTCGGAGCCGATGTGGCTGGATCCCAGCACCCTGCCCACTGTAGACCAGCTTCTCGGGACTGGAGGCGATCAAAGCATTTCTTGACAGTTTTAAGGTTTCCTGAACTCTCAGAATAGTGGAAGGGCAGCATAGCTTAGTACTCGTGTAAGCTAGTGAACCTTTCTTTGCCGGACAGTGCCCTTCTGCTGCAACCCAGACACATAGCGCATCTTGTATTGCAGGAGTGTGGAAAAGGCTATTTTTGACAACCTTCCAGCTTACTCCAGTAGCAGAGCTCTGAATCTAAGGAGATTTCAAAAAGAGATATTAGATAGCCTTAAGGGACTGTTGTATGTGGCTGACAGATCTAGGAGCAGCATTTTATATCAAAAATATTGAGCAAGGGCTTTTGGTTAGTATCATCAGAGGTGGGATGTGTGTCTGTGGGCACAAGGTGGGTTCAGCCAAGTCTTTCAAAGACTGTCTAGTACTTTCAGAAAAGTCACTTAGGTGATCAGAGCACTGACACCTTGAAAAACAATTGTTTCTCTAGAAACACCACTCCTAATGGGAACTGAGATGCTTATCTCATTACGAAACCTGACTTTGTGAGGTTCTGGCCCCAGCTGCTTCAGATTGTACGAGGTTAAAACTTTACTAGTCAGCTTTTCAGCATGAAAGCATTTTTTTTTTAAAGCCCCAAATGGTTTTAATATGTTAAGTTATGTTCTAGTTACTGAGCAGTGCAGAAAGGTAATTTAAAGACAGTCCTGTGTGACTTTTTTGCCAGACTCTACTTGCCTATTAAAGAAACCTCACATTTTTGCAAGCAGCACCCTCTCAGAAGATAGTCTTTAAAGCCTTGAAACTGCTAAGATGTTTCCGTTTGAAAATTGGCTGTAGCACACGTATATATGTTACTTCCAGAATTTTTTATTGTCTTAGTGCTGTAATATTGATGATAATCACTTCATGATGTTGTGATAAAATATGAATAGACCACTTTGGTGCAAAATAGGAACTGTTTTAAATTCTTTGAGTTCAGAGCTTTTAGGTTATACCTTTCCAAGTTTGTAGTAGCAAAGTGCATGTGTACTAATTGGTCGGTGTAATGGTATAATTTACAAGAATTATTACTGGGTTTTGGGAGAATCTTCACCACTGTTTGCAAAGATTTGCATGTAAAACTATTTAGAACGGTATTATGACAATTTTCAAGTAGCTACACAGCACAAAACCAAGATGAGTGTATCCTCTAAGACTTTGATTAAAATATGTAAAATATATTACCTTTTGAATTTGGAACACTGTTTAGACTTTGACGCATCCTCTTTTTACAGTTAGTTGCATTTTAGCCATGCTTTTAGACAGTTATTTTTTAGGATAATGGTAATATAGTCTGTGTAGGTTTCAAAGAGGACTTTTGGTGACGTCTTGAACTCTGCTCACTTTTTGGTTCTTTTCTGAACAAGTGCAAGCCACACTTGTAGTACAAGTTATCACGTATAAAAAAGTTACTACATCGTATTTCTAATTCGCGATGCTTTTTTTCATTTGCTAGGGACACTAGCATCATTCATAGCTTAGAGCAGAAGTGCTTTTACTTAACCAAATGCAAGAAACAGAAACCATGAATATATGTTATTTTAGCTATCGAAATCAACTTATCCCATTAGACTTACCTTCTGCTCTTGTTTTCTGTGATTCTTGCAAAAACTAATTTTGTGACATAGCTATTCACTAACAAAGGAAATCCTACGAGAATATTGCAGGATATGGGTTTGGATTTTGAATGTGAAATTGCAGGCAACTTGTTTTAGGAATATGATCATCAAGCAATTGAAAATAATGTCACTTGTGTGGTTGACTGACTTAGATTTCAGCACGTAGGTTTTTGTTGAATATATGAAACAATTCTCAACAGGAATCCTTAATGATTAATTCATTGTCTAAAATACATCTTAGAAGATTCAGCTAATAATTTCCCACAAGACACATTTGTTAAAATGGAGAATTTAATGAATAATTCACAAAGGGAAAGAAAAAGTTAGCAAACAAGATGTATTTCAGTTGATGAAAAGGTCTAATAACTTTTGAATAAAGTAGCTGAAAATATTTTCAGAGACTGACAATGGTAGACATACTGTATTGCTGAACAAGAAGAGACTAAGATCTGAGCAGCAGGACTGTGGCAAACCAAAGTAGAGAAGCTTAACAGACTATAAACAGAATAAACAAATGAGATCTAGCACGTGAAATGCCAGGGATAAACACAACATAAATTAATTCATGGAATTTATGACAAATATAAATCAGAGAAAGCAAAGATAAAAACACTGGCATGGAAGTTATGAAACTGAAGGGGTGGTGGAGGAAGAGTGAGGGGGGAGAGGGGAGCAGACCAAAAGGGCAGAGAAGATAAATGTGTTCAGAGTATTCCCCGTAGATTTTATATCTGTGAGACTTGGATTTCTCTCAGAACAAAATGTTCTGGTGAGGGAGTTGCATGCTCACAGGACCAGGTTTACACAGACCGCCACCCACACTGCTTCCCCGTAGGAGCCTTCCTCGTGGCTCCGCTTGCTGATGCCGAGCAGGGCTGCCCGGAGGATGTTTTAGAGTCAGTAGAGGAGGAAAACACCAGCCCAGGTGGGTAAAGGTGCCAGAGTCTATAGTTAAACTAGGAAAGCAACAAAACGGAACTCTGCTGTCATAGCTGTCTCGGCTGAAGATGTGAAATCCCAGTATGGCTATGGGGAAGGTTTTGCAGGATCTTATGGGAGTTTTGTTGTTGATATCTTTCACCGTGGTTCTTAAAGCCTTTCATGAACATGAGAGGGTTCCTAGTGTAAAAGTCTAGCTCTAAAGGCACATTTTCTGATAGACTAAGGCTGTCTGAAGTTTGGGGCTGGCTGGTTATAGGTGGTCTCAAATCGTGAAGTCTGCTCCTGGATGAAGCTTTTTGAAACCTGAAAAGTGAGTAATCCAATGAAATGGTCCAAATACTTGATCTAGATCAAACATTGTGTCATCTGGCAGAGCTAGAGAGAAAGCACTCAGCCTGCATTTCTCACTCTAGTTCCAGACCATGCTCCCTTATTTTGAAATCATGTGGAAAATTTTGTCAAATCAATACCAGTCTGAACAATGTGCACTGCTTTTTGTGTCAGATTCATAACAGCATGCTTTTATCCAGGAAATGTGAGTTTGTAACCAGTCTTTCTGTTGTTCTTTATAACTAACACTTGTCTTGGACTTCCCCTTGTAAAAAATTATCTCAAGTGTTTCGAACTTTGACAAATTTTAAGTGTTCCTGCTGGGTGTCTGCCGCAGGATGAACATTTTTGAAAAGTTCCAGCAAAAAAAGACCTGCTCATCCAGTGTAGAGTGGGAATAGGGAGAGGGAGAGAAAGAAGGAGGAATAATTCAATAGTTAGCATTAAGCTCTGGCTACTCCAAACCTTTGGGGGCTTGGTTTTGTGCTTTAATATTACTTTTAGTTTTTGTACTTGTTTTTGTCTCTTTTTGCCTGGATATTTCTAGATTCTACCTCTCTTACCATGCTGGTAGGAGAATACAAGTGCATCCCTAAGTGTCTTTGTAATTAAATTAATTGGTCTGGATCCTAACTTAAATTTATTTATTTTTCATCTAATATATTTCTGTTGCCTTTAGTTAAAATTACTCCAGATTTGCTGAGAAATTGTTCTATATTCTTTCTGGTGTTCTGTTCCCTGTTCTGGGAGATGGTGAGATAACCACAGGCAGGAAAGCTCGGTTTATCTGATCCTTCGCCGGGCTGGTGCTGCCCGCAGTGAATGGCAGCTCCCTCCTGGTGCTCCACAGCTCAGCTTCCCCGAGCTGCTGAACTCCTTATCTCACAGCTTCCCAGGAATGCAGTCGCTCTCCTCTCCAGAGGGTTAGCAGCTACTCCTGGGTTCTCTGTCTAGCACAATTAAATTATGCTGGACAGAGTCTGGAGTTTTCTGTTGCAAACACCTGCAAAAGCAAATGAGCCAGATCATCACTTTGTGACTTAGAACCCCAGAAGCAAAACATTTTGGGAATGAAAGAGTGACTGGTTAAAAGACAGGTTTGCAGCATTATGAAATGGAAAATAGCACAATCTGAAAAATTTCCAGGAGTGGAATGAAGCAATGGTTATTAAACCAGAAATCATACTAGGCTACATTACCTTAGCTGAACACGGTTCACTCCTCCACTGAACTCGCATCTAACAAGGGAAGAAAAACCTTCCTGAACATTATCGTGTAATAAGCAAGTTCCAACTCATCTGATAAAATTGCAAGCAATATAGTGAATATTCATAGAATATGCATTCATTTAATTTGATTTTTTTGTTGAGAGTGGAGGTAGTGTCTTTAAAATTTTGTATTGGTTCTCGTTGCAAAAAAGGAAGAAGTTTCTTTTCTTTATTCTGCTTCAATATTTCCCAGACAAGTATAACCATCTGGCACGTTTTCTTTAGGGAAGTGATTGCTCATTAAAAGTTTGCATCTCTCTTTTTCCTAAATTGTATTTTCGCATTAGGTAGAGGATTTAAGCGATATGTATCCATCTGATACACTGAATCTGTCACCAAGGCCTGACCCTCATCCTCAAAGTATATTTTAATGAAAACATTTCTGTTCTTTAGGGGGAAAAAAAAGGGACTTATTTTGTTTATTCATCAGAGTAGTAAATACACTGACTTTTGGCATCTATTTCCTTTTAAAAATCACTTGAGAGTAAAAATTGGAGTCAATAGTCTTCAGATTTTCCTTCCTGTACTTTGAAGCCTTGCTTGAGCCAAGCAAAAGGAATTTTTTTTAGTTTTTTTTCTTACATCTCTGTCATGTCTGGATGGGGAGACATTTTCCATACAGGAGAAGCTCAAGGCAATTGTTGAGATTTTTGGGTAGGGCACACATCCAAAGGTTGTCCATGCTGTTTACGATTTCTCTCCAGCACTGTTCAATCATCAAGCAATGAAAAATTTCCTTTGCATAGCAGAAGTACAAGCCCACTCTGGCATCTCTTGCAGATTAACATCCTGTGGGCATTCCCCAGCCTGAAATTATGTTAAAACCAATTATGGTAACAGACTTTAGGCTGACTTCTTTAACTCCTGTCTTCCACTTAATCTCAAAACAGGGCTGAATGTGCTTAAATATAGTTTGAAACAACTATTGCCATGAACACAAATATTCTGTTGAATAAGACAAGGAAAATTCTTCATTTCCTCAGGTGCAGCTGCAGCGCCTCTTTGTTCTTTGCTGTTACAAACTTTCCTGGTACGTTCTGTGAACCAAGTGCTTTTCAATTCCCTAGGTTGAAGACGTACATCCCTTGTGAGCAGGAGATATTCCTGTGTCCTTATGGCTGGCAGATTATTGGCATGTGAACGTTCTCAGACCCTGCAATGCAGCTTGGGAAACCTATTCTCTGAAAGCTGCGGATTTCAGGCATAATAATTCATTCGCAAAAAGCACTTATTGCTTGTCTCATGCCACTGCTAGTACAGCACCAGCAACTGACTTCCTCCCACCCGTCTGGATTGCTACCAACCTGTGGGCAATGTCCAGATGGCAGGAAAAATATTTTTTTCAGAATTGGTATGTGAAGCAAGTTCAGCAAACAGCTCGTTCTGCTCCCCAGTTAAAACTGTATGGGAGATGGGGGACAGCACATTGGTGCAGGACAAAGTGAGAGTCCTAAATGAAGACTGTTTCTTCTTCTCTTCGTCCAGCAATACACACAATACATTTCATAGTCAGGAATTGTGTGAGTAGCAATTCATATCTGAAAGTTTTTAGTTATTGATTACAGGTTTTGTTTTGGTTTTTTTTTTTTTTTTTTTTTTAAATATCCAAGAGTTATATCAAGTTAACTGCCTTGAAATTTTTTCTCTCTTCATAAACACTGAGAACTTGGGACAGGCAAGCAATTGCAAACAACTGCAGTTTAGTAGAATAGTGCAAGAGTGTGAGCTTTCCTCTGGCTGACAAATGGTGAACAACTTCACTAACCAAGATTTTTCCCTTTTCAAACGTGTATCTTGACGTAAGTGTCAGGTCATGATGCTGTGAAGGAACACCATCATGACAAAATTACCTTCGTTCTTTGTTTATTGGAGCGAAGAAATGAAATTCCTTTGGTTGGCATAGAAGTAAATACGGTATGCCTTCCTCTATCTTGTTCTTGGGGAATCCCTTTGATATCCGTAGATTCATTTGTGGTACAGAATCTGTGATGTTTAGGGGTTCTAGAAATTAACCTCTGCTGGCTAAATGCAAATTATTATTTTAAATCTGAAACTGGGCTAAGATAACACCAACCTTTTAGCCTGAAGATTTGACTGTACAAACCTTTACAGTGTCGTCTGGTTACTGATAGTGCTGCAGATGCTGTGGTACGGGCTTTCATTGCAGAATAGAGACCTGTTCCAGGCAGGAACAGCTGATATTATTATTATCCATATAATTTAGCTAGTTTAAAGCTAATCTACATGCATCAATAGAAGTTCTGATTGTGTTTCTATACTACAAAGTAGACATAATCTTTAGAAACAATGGTCTAGAAGTGGCAATGCTTTTATTTGCACCTGGAAAAATAATTACTATCACATTATGGCTTCTGCATATGCAGGTAGTTTTTTTTCCTGCTGTCTTTCAGGCAGAGAATCTTTGTTTAATTCTTATCCTGTGTTCTGGCTTGTTTATTTGGTAATCTATCGCTATACACATTTCTGTAATTTCTCAGAATTTTCACAGACTTCATGAATTTTAGTCATCTTCAATTAAAGCCCCAGCTCTAGGACATGTAAAGAGGTCTGAAATCTTGATTATTATTTTCTTTTTTCAATTAAGCTTCGTGAAGAAACCTGTATGATTTGAAAAAAAAACAAAAAAAAACAAAAAACAAAAAAAACAGTGCCTGTAAGTTCAGAGGCTAGAAAGCAAATGAAAAGAAAATCAAGTCTATGTATTTGAGAAAAAGAGATAAGTCATGGAATGACTCCTGAATGCTCAGGGTGGGCAACACATTTTGTTTTGTCCTAATTCAATTACTCTCCTGGGGAAATACATTAATACATATTTCTGTAATATTCTCAATCACCAGCATCTCTCTTGTGCCGTATAGCAATTTCTGAAAATGAGTTCATCTCAGAACCCTTTAGAAAAATCACCTGGAGTGATTATGGTATCATTTCCCCAAGAGCAAGCACCTTTCCGTGGTTTTCAAGGTAAGATATGTGCTTTCACTAATAAGGATTCTTTATTGGACAAGCACTGGAGAGGAACTCGAGAGACCCGAGATCCAATTCAACTTTGCCATTAGGCAATGAAATTAATTTGGGCAAGACACTTGATCTTTCTGCATCTCAGCTTCTGGGTGTATGATCTATCTCTGTCTCACTATCTGCCTCAGGCACTGTAGCTAAGAAATTTTATTCAGTTTTCCTTGTAAGGAAAACTCTGTGTTTGAGATTTCTTCCTAATAACTCCATATTTAGCCATTAAAGATAAGTGCTAAAACCATTTTATTCTGTTAACAACAATGGTAGTCTTGCACATACAGTAGTCTAGTGCAAATTTTGGCACAGCTTTTTCATTTTAAAGGTTCACAATATCACACTGGCAGACAATTTTGTTGCTTTTTGAGCAGACACAAAATGAGTGTGCCTTAAGTCATCTTTTTTGGCTGCTTCTGTTTCTCTCCCAAGTTTTTGTCTTGGTTAATTTCTGAATGTTTGGGTAATTGTCAGTCAGTATGCACATATGGTTTCTTTTTGCTTCCCACGTTACAATCCTGTGGCTCGTATAACGCTTTTACATCCCTGTGCATGTGTTGGTAAACGGAGGTGTATGTGCAGTCATGCACGTGTGCTTGTATGTGCCCCTTACATCAGCTGTGTAGTAGTAGCCATTGCTCATAGAACCCTGAAAGGCCACAAACTCCAAGTCAGGGGAGAGAGATTTGGAGTGCAAATCAGCCTGATTTGGATGTAAATGGTTCCTTGCTTGTGCTGGAATGAAGCCTTAAATCTGAAGTACATTGGCTTTACAGGAGACAAGTTATCAAAGCGTCTCTGTCTCTTCTTGACACTTAAGGATGCTTCACTCCTCCCTCACGGGGGACCATTAGTTAAATACAGTACAGGAAACTTTACTTACCTGTACATCCACAATAAATTAAAAAAAAAAAAAATTGCCTTTTCCAGGATTTTAAAAAGCAAATAAATAGCAAAGCTATTGTACATCTCGATGTTCTGCCACTAGAGTGCACCAGAATGTTTGGTTGTGGTGTGCTGATTGCAGTAACTCCCCTCACCTTAAAATAGTGTTATTTTATGCTGTAGAAATCTCTGCTAAAATGTCTGCATGATTTTAACCCAGTTTTAATGTGTCTAATGAGAAAACATCTGTTTCTAGTTATATCGTATCTGAAGGTATAACTTGAGGTTTAGGCTTTCAGTAGTTAAAACCCAGTACTTTCACAATTTCTTCCACAATATCTAAATGAACTTGATAATACTGCCAACAGATGTTTTGAGATTTTTAGTTTGTAACACTGGATTTTGTTGAGCAAGTCTAAAGTGGAAAACACAAAATATGATTAGAGAGACAATTCTGACAGTTCTTCCTAGGCAGAATTGCAACTAATGTGATTGTATTGGCGTTTGAGTTGAGAGATGAAAGTCTGATCATAAGTATTATTGCCAAAAATGAGAAACAATCATTAAAAAGACCCAAAAGTTGGGGCAGGGACTTCTTTGCTTGCTTGCTTCTGGTTTTGTTTAGCAGTGGTAATACTGCAAGCTCAATTTGAATGGAAGTGCTGACTTAGCTGTGCTTGAAAATGAGAGAACATATGACAGAATTAAATTCTGCCCCCACTTCTAGCAATAGCAAAACTTCTTACATTGATTTTAGTGAAGCCAGGGTTTTATTTTCAGTGTCAGGGAGAAGAAATATCTTTAGCACAAAGGTAATGCTGTGGGGAGGGAGCTTATCCTTCAAAAGGAGCTGTATCTTTACTATTCAGAAAGGTTCTCCAGATCCTCATCACAACAGTATCTGGTACTCTCTTCCCTTGTTTGCAAGGCTGACCTTGGTGGCACCACTATTGCAACCTCCGTTCTGTCACCTCGTGACACACGAGAACTAGAGCGAGCTGTGCCTCTGAGTGTGCCTGAAAGTCCTCTTTAGTAAGGAACCTAAATCAAAGGATCTTAGAAAATACCTTTGTGTAGTGGAGGATGTGCAAGCCAGTAGACAGAACATCCAATAAAAAATGTGGGAGAACAGTATGAATTGTGGCTGTTCTCCCACCCTGACTCGTGAAACTTTAGGGATACTGATTCCCTGAAGACAAATCCATATGAAATATTCTGGACTTTCAGAGTGGTGAAAGAGAGATTTATGGGTTCTGCCATGTTAACCAATAGCCTGTATTTCTAATTTGAAACATTAGGTTTTAATTATTGCAGAAATAAAGACCCAGGCTATTAGTCTATCAAGCATACTGATTTCTGGAACTTCATTTTACCTTGATACTTTTATCTGTATGTTCACAGGTAAAGAATCAATAATATTTCAATACATTAATATCACAGCAGCAGGCGACAGAGAACTCTGCTTCGAGACAATACATCATTAGATTCCAAGTGTCTTTTAAACAGTAGTATTTTGATCTACCTACCTTTCTTTCTAATTGCAAATATATCAGTGAAAACACTGTTTATTCTTTTTCAGGACTCATTAAAAAGTGATTGATCCTGAGCTAAGAACATTCATTTTAGTGTTATAGCACTTAATTTATCCATAAAAGGCATACAGACACTTTAGTAAAATCCAGGTACCTAATTGCCTGAAGGTCCAATATAATTAGTGGTGGTTGAAGAAATAACCAATAGACAATCCCCGTGGATTTTAGACCTACCTACCCCTGCCATATTAAAAAAAAAAAAAAAAATTGTCTTAGGACCTATAAAAAGAGAAAAGAAGAACAAAAAATACAACAAATAATCATCAGCGTGCTGTAATGATCACGAAGATCTGCAAGACACTATATTAATTTCAATGGGTTTGATTCAAGACCCAGTCCTCAGTCCAGAAAATAAAGAACAAAAATACCAAAACACTTGAGTATGTAAAATGTACTGAAATAAATCTGCTTTAGCAAATCCCTTATAATTTTTATGTAAACACCTCCTTTGGTCTCATTCAGTAGCAGGAGACTTGTGTGCTTGAAATTAAGCACTGGATTAAATACTGTGATGAATAGACATGACCTGATAAATGTGGGACAATTACCTCATCCAGAGTCCAGAAAAAGCTCAAATTCTCACCTGCCAATTACTTATTAGCAGAAAAAAAAAATTTTAATTTTTTTCTGGTGATATCACAGCAGCAAAATGAAGTCACCCACAGATTTCCAAAGTGACTAAATGACCCTTTCTATAGAATTCTATTCTATAACATTCATAGTACTGTTAAAAGTGAAAGAGGAATGCCTATGTCATCAGAAGTTGTTTGTTTTTTTCAAAATCTCAATTTCTTCAGAGTATTTTCTAGTATATCTTTTAGTCCTTTATTATACTATTGATTTACTGAATGTGTTTACATTGAAATAGAGAAGATCTAAAGGATCATTTTCACTTATGTTTTAAAGCACATTATCCAACTGTTTCTCCCCAAACCGTGTTTCTCTCTTAGCTGTGCTTAACTCACGGTTTGCATCTGTGGCAATAAATATCAAATTAAAAAAAAAAAAAAAGTGAAGGAAACTCCATTGTAGTAATTTGATTACTCTGGAAATAAAGCGGTGGATTACTAAAATCTAATTTGGAAGTGATGAAGTGCATGTGATGGCCAAGTAATTATTTCTGCACAGTCCTTGTCCATGGGGAGAACAGAATTATTGGACACTACACCATGTTAATGATGCCATAGTTTGACATTCGCACGAATATGCAGAAACACTGTCTTTCGAGTACATTTTGTGACAACAATTTGTTTCTGTCCAAAAGTCTCTATTAATATGTGCAGCAAAGGCAGTCTGCATTGGAAGCTTTTGTTGCTGTTATGTTTTTGCAGGATAAAACCAAAACATGACACCATGGTCAGAATTTAACTTTATCTTCTGCACGTGAGCTCAGATATAAAGTAGTATGGGGGGAGTTGTAGAAAGAAAAATTATGCAAGTGTGAAGTATGGAACATTTTCAATTAAATATAATTTTACTTGTAATATTATCTGAAATTTTTGCTAGGCTATGGCAAATGTGAACATTGCTACAATGAGTGCATGATTGTTGTGAAACTTCATCCTGCTCTTTCTGTTATGGGATTAAAGAGTAATCACAGTGAACAGAGTGACCAGCAGGGGTAAGAGTTTTTCCTTTAAAATACAAAAATAACAATATATTGGAACAAGTGAAAATGAGAACAGCTTAGTTACTTTTGGATTCTGAAGGAATTCTGGAAAAAAATCACTGTGCCTATTGACTTTCCTGACCAAATCAGAGACAGCATTTATATTCCCTTATTTTCACATATCAAGAAATTAATACAGACACGCTGTGAGTGGTGAATCATTTTATTTCACTTTGTCTTCTCCTGCTTTGTCTTTCTGCTGAGCACCCTGCATGTTGGGCTTCCAGTCCGTGGCTGGAAGCCAGATACTCCAGGCAGTTCCTGGCCTCAAGAAAAATCTGGGGTAATACTCCCGCAACCAAATTTTAGGAAGCTGTATGCAGCCATCTCAGTTAGGAACCACACTTTCCGTGACCCTTTATATTACCAGTGAGGAAATGAGAACTACCGAGTTGATTCAGTTCTAAAATGAGGGTGTATACTCATATATAGGAGTAGTGGGAGGCAATGCTCCAAAATTAGATGATATGAATGCTACCTAAATGACATATCTCATCTCATTTCTTCTGCGGCCAGAAAAAAAACCCCACACAACATTGTAATTAAAACATTTGGACTTGAGTGTATGAGTGGCCAGGACCAGATCCTTGTCGTGCATTTCTACTGTCAGCCTCAACATATGCTCACAAGTGGAGAGTCCTACTTTTGGGATGATGACAGCTGTGCAAAAGGAATTGTACTGTTTAATCCAGCCTACTTGGGACTTGCCTTAGCCATTCTGCATCATCCTCCCCAGCCCAGGTACTTCCATCTCTCCATTGGCTAAAGGGAGCCCAAAATGTCTTACATACTTTGTCTCAAAATTATCAGAATAAGGACAGCTTTAGTATCATCTTTTCCCCTGCTCTGAAGAAATGCTTTTCACAGTTCTGGAGAGGAATCAACACTTTCCTTTGCTGTCTCTCGAGAGTCTGGCTGCTCCAGAGCATGTAAATGGTACGGTGAAGGCACAAGAAAAGCTACTATTGGGAACATCTGCAAATACTAATCACATACACCATTATAAGAAAAGTAACATTTATGAAAAGATCGACAGAAGTACTTTGAGTGTCCATTTTCCGCCATCACCATGTCAAAGCTGGAAAGGATCTCCAGTGTTGGAGAAATGATTTAGAAAGATTTCTTCTTTGTTTCTGGCCTGAGACTTTGCAATTTCTATAAAATAAAAAATATTTTAAACAGAAAACCTAGAGTGAGTGTCCCAATACTGAAAATTTATTTATGTTTTATAGAATTGCATTTACAAGCCTGATATACTTATGAAATGTACTTTCTCAAGCCAGTTATGAGACTCTCATGGGTTAAATTAACCAAGCTGTATAAATGTGAGTGGAACATATGGTCAAGCCCTCTGAGAGTTTTAAAAAGCAAATGTCTGCTAAAAGAAGTAAAGTCCAGCTTTTTGAGGGTGTGTTGTCAGTGTGAAAAGATTCCTCCTATTTACCACAATGAGAAAAGGGAACATCCACAATTATTTCACCTCTCTGGTTGCGCACAATGAAATGGGAGGAAAATTAACGTTTAAGTAGGGATAAAAAGGTAAAGAAGTGGAAAATCCATTTGGGGAAACTGGTGTGAAGAGTTGGGGGAGAGAGAAGAAATTTAGAGGAACTCTAAAATGCAGTCCCTCAAACTACTGCAAAAGTTTTGATTTCTAATAAAATTATTTTTGTTTTTACTCCTCGCTATAACACATCAGACCTAACGAGATGAACGTGCCAAAAAACCAATCTTTTAAAATGAAAGGTCTGTTTTAAAAGTCTTACCAGTTGTTGGACCACAAGTTTTAGAACTGATCAAAGATATCAGAGGTTTTTGTGCTGTTTGAAAGATGATAAAATAAATGTCTGAACCGTGACATCTATGTGATCTCTGAGTAAAAGATATTTTTATCTCCTCTTTCATTTATTGTAAAGAAATACTGTCAAGCAAGAAAGTGCTGCTGTGGATACTTCTTTTATTTTAAATCAGTTTCAACCTAAAAGTTTTGATTTTAGTTTTAACAGCAAACTCCATTGTCCTGAAAATCTATTTGACAAAGTGCAAATATTTTTCCCAGTGTTCTCACTTGACTTACAAATTGAAAATTAGTTTAACTTGATAGCGATTGAAGATGCTAGAAGTCATAGGTCTTCTAAACAATAGACAAGTAAGTCTCTTTTTCCCTATTGGATTTTCATCCACAGGAGAAAATTACTGCCATTTTGTCTCGAAGATGGCAATTCAAATGGAGGCTAGAACAAAGCAGTCAAGGACACAACAGCCTGTTGAGAATGAAGGATCCTTTTGGAGTCCTTTCCTACACTTTCCCTATTGTCTCCGAGTAATAACTGAGATACGAGGACAGGAAAGTGTCTGTGTTTCTAGAAGTACTATTTTTAAGTTAATGCTTGATAAAGAAAGGTTTCATTGACCATCATAATCAAATTAGTGCCTGTGTAGGGTGAATCAAAGCTAAATAATGTAAACAAAAGGATTTTGCTGATTATAGCTGATGCTTAATAATTTTTTTTTTTCCTTCTAGGGGAAGTTTACTGAGGATACTTTCACCGATTTTGTCTGCTGACATGTAAGTAACTTTATTATATAAAGACCTGAGACAATGAAAAATATTTTTGCTAAACAAAACAAAAAAAGAATCAACTCTTCAAACTGCCAGCAACTTGTCAATCCCCTTCATCTTCTACATATTAAAAAATCTAGTATTATTTGACTGAATTTCACTTTTTCTATGAAAATTAATGAAAATAAAAGTAATAACAGCCTCAAAATAATATACTTCTTTGCTATTTGGCTCTAGGTTTTTCATCATCAAGAACAGATCAAA
This sequence comes from Pterocles gutturalis, assembly GCF_000699245.1. Lineage (NCBI taxonomy): Eukaryota > Metazoa > Chordata > Aves > Pterocliformes > Pteroclidae > Pterocles > Pterocles gutturalis. Next base: position 78,707 of record NW_010130581.1, on the reverse strand, counting down.
TTATGATAATTTTAACTCACTCAGACCACTACTTTAAATGCAAAATATTGCACTAATTGTCAAAGTCATGTCAGGGTCTTTAAACCAGTTTTAAAGTAACTTATAATAACATGTGTGTGTTTCCCTATATGAAAAAATAGGGTGATGGCAAAGCAATGTGGAGATGGACATGGAAGCAATTCTTTGCTGTCCAGTTTAATATGGTTCTGTTTAATACCTGTGAAATTGTGAATTTGACAGTCAGCTTCAATGGGTCAACATGAAGTTTAGTCTCATATGTTTGAAAAACAGGATTGGACTGGGCTGGCTGTTAAGTAAGCTAAAGTCTAGAAAAGAAGAGAGAAATTCTGACCCAATCCCTAATTCCTATGAAAGGTCTTAGAGTTTCAGGACACCAAATGTAGGTCCAAAGGTGCCAAGGAGGGATATAGAGCAGTAGCTTTATCTTTCATCAGAATCTTTCAGGGCTTGTAGCTCTGCTCTCTTCTTTGACTAGTTCCACTTGCCAAGGTGAGAAAAAAAAAAATAGTTCAGGGAAGCCACATGTATCCCTGATGATATTTCATTTGGGGCTCACAGGGGTTGTGCTGTTGGGTTTGATTTCATTGTGTTGGAACTTTTTCTTCTAATGAACAGTGTAGTTGCACAGCTACCCTACTTAAGAACTTAATGGGTTAAAGGTGGGATTATTTGGAATGTGTATACCAAATACCTGATAATTGTAGCTCTTTGAAAATACCGTTTTCCATATTCACACTGACAAATCTGTGACTGTACTTTTTAGAATTTGAGCATACAAATGCCCATTTGTATTAGACATATTGGTAATTTCAAAGGTAACGTGATTTCTGACAGCTATTTGATTCTAGTCTGATATAAAAATCAGGTGTGTACAACTCTGTGCGGATTAATGCAGTTTATCAGTCACACTCCGAGACAATTTACAAAGTCTGGGATAGACAGTGTTCCTCCTACTAAAATATTAATTTTTCTTCTAGATAAGGCTTTTCAGACTCTTTTTTAGCTCTGGGACAAATTTCATTTTCAGTTAAATGAGTATAAATCCCCATATGTATGAACGAGTAGTTTGGGGGCTTTAATACATCAGTTTTCAAGAAGTTTTCTTCAGTTCAAGTTCACACCCTGTGAACAGCATTTTTTAAAATTACTTTCACTTGTATTTTTTTTAATCAAATCTATTCTTCTTACTTCTGAAGTACTTGGAAAGCTCAAGTTTTTGGCTGGCATTGGATATTAATAAACCAGACCTTCTTCTAGTTATGCAAAACCAGATGATTTACCTTGCATCTCAACTTTTGCATTGGCGCTCAGATCCTGGAATTGTTTGAATTCTTGCTGGCTCACTGGTGATTTTTTTATGTGCTTTCTTTTCATCTGGAGGCATCTGCATTCAGGTTTGTGATGGAGTGTGAAGTGAAATCATTGGAGAAACTACAATAAGCATGTGAGCTTGACTGGGGGTAAGGAAAGGGGGATGGTATTTTTAGTGGTTCAGAAAAGTTTGCTCTGGCCTTTTCTCCAGTCATCTTTTCCTTTCACCAGCCTTCAAACAATGTCTGCTTCTAATGTTTGTGGGGAGACTGTTCATTGAGAAGTTCACAAACGTGACTCCCAGCATTCAAAAAATTGTGACGGGGAGCATTGTATCTATTATTACCAAAATAAATTAAAATGCAGTAGCATTCTGAGATGCCCATCTGCATTGCTCCGACAGCGTGTATTAGTGGCCACAATGGTTTAGTTCCCATTGTGAATAACTTTCGCGTTTATACAGTCTGAGGATTAGATCTTGCAAGCGTTATCTCCAAAAGCACTGCGGAGTCAAAGCCCAAAAGCCATTTTCCTGCAAGGTCAGTCTATATGTATATAATTTGCTTTTAACTCATTTTTCATGGATTAAATAACTTCTGGTATGCATTATAGGTTTCAAATGCCATATATATATCCCTACAACCAATTCTTATATTGTTTGATGGTAAAGTCAGATATTTTATGTGGCATATGTAAGAAAGACTCTTCATTACCTGGTTTAAAACTTTGAGCTATGCTAAGGCAGTAGGGATCTCTAAGGCACAAGTAGCATGGTACTATGTATGTCTTTATAGAAACTAGCAACGTGTATTCAAATGACCATTGATCCTTTCTGTATGGAAGTTACTGGAGTGATACAGCAGGAAGCATGGTATACCTTGAAAAAATCTCTTATCCATAATGACACAGAAGAGCAAGCCTCCTAGAAAACCTCTATTAAACACCTAGAAACAATCCAAAAGCATCCTGCTGTGCAGGAAGGTGCAGAGGGGTCACACAACTCACTGACTTGCAAATATGACACAGGTAAATTTGCACTCATCTTTACTCGTATGCCAAGACAACACTAATTGAAGATCTTCAGGGACAAGCCAGTAGTTCTTCCTTTTGTATTAAATCTTATTGATGTAAGGATTTAGTTCTGCATATCATCCTCCTAATTCTGCCAGTATTTAGCTTTTCAGGTATAAAGAAAAGTATATTTCTTGTTACATGATTAACTAACAGTGTAAGAAAACAAAAACAATAATATAGTAGTGATAGAGGAGTAAAATTTTTTTTCCCCTGAAAATATTCAGCATTTTAAATGACATATTCAGATGGTTTTCTGAAACAGGCTTTGTGAAACATACCCAATGGCTTATAAATTCTGGCTGCAAGCCACTGCATACAGTTAATACATATGTTAAAATGCACACAATGCGTCTCACTTTCCACTAATGAGATTTCAAAATCCGTCCTGATTTGCTGCTGTTTACACAGGGAAATTAAAAAATTGATTGGTTACTTCCTCCCCTGGATTTCTCCACCTTGACCGGCCGCTCGCCGTGGCTAGGCAACCGTGCAGCCCCTTTGGAGCAAGTAGCAGACCTCGTAGCTGCAGGGACTGTGAGGAAAGAGGCTCTGGGATCAATTAAAATGCCAGGCTTTTCCAGGCTGTTTTCCAGAGCATCTGTGCATGATTCCACATAAATTGAGAGAATTAAAGATCAGACAAAGGTAAACACAGCCGTGCTTTGCTTAGTATTGAATTAAAATGAGTGGATGAAATATGACAAGACCATTCAGCCTGAAGCTGCGTTTACAGCCTCCATTTTATTTATTTACATCTAGTTGCTTTATTATTGCAGGTATGTCGTAATTATAGGCGATTTGAGTCATTGTTTGGGTGTGGAGTATATCTGGAAGTTTAAAACACAATGCTGTAGCTATTGTGAGATGGTATGTGACAATATACATTACCATAGTAAAGTGCTGGTTTTCTTTGTACAGCATATACTTCTGTATCCACAAAAAATTCTTTCTCAAAAAAAAAAAAAAAAACAACAAACCGACAACCAGAGAAAATGTTTTGCTATTAGTCATGCACTCAACCAATTCTGATGTTCTATATCCTGGCAGACAATTTTGATATTCAACATCCTGGCCCAGAACGCTCTATCCACAGTTGCTTAGAAAAGCCCTTCAGTGTTTTGAGGGAAGCAACAATACCTTTGCAGCAAATGAAAGGTACTGGCACATCCTTACCTCTTCATCTCAACAATAGCCTGTTCCTGGAGGAAAACAGGCTTTGTTTCTCTGCTGCACAGAGCGCAGCTCGAGCCCCTCAAGCGCTGCAGCACTCCGTAGAAGAGATCAAGGTGAAGAAACAGGCAGCACCTTTTGTTGCTGTGTATGGGTGGGGAACAGAAGCAGATGTCACAGGGAGGGGACGGGATACTGCCATGCAGCTCACAGGAAGCACTGCCTACGTGAATAAGGAACTCAGAACGAGAGAAATCACAGAAACGGATCTTGAATTAACAAATCGTGCAATGCTGTGTAGAAATGATTAAGAGAGCACTCCAGTTAAATCCAAAAGGATAAAAAAACCCATCAGGCATACAAAAATGCATATAAAAAGGAACGGTTCAGGGGCAAAAAAAGTTTACCTTGAAATAAAGCCACATGAAAACCATGCCTGTGAATCCCTTATGTTGTGAGATTCTGATATATATCTCAGAATAATGTAATTCTTTAAATAATGTAGTTCCTTAAACAGACAGGGATTTTCAAAATTTGTTGAAGGCATTCAACTCTATCAGTCACCTTCCCAGCCTCCTTCAAAGTTTCAGCCGAAACAGTTTTACCACAACACATCATTCTATCTCCAGAGACCATAAATTAACCTAATTGACCTTAACCTGCCTTTGGTGAGAAGATAGGGGTTTAGGTTGCTCAGAAATATATATGACATGGTGCAAGTTTTATTGTTCTATATAATGAACTGAATATTTAGGAAGGGAGAGAGATGTATAAAGCTCAGATACTGCTCATGGCAGCTGACAATTGTCTGTTGTTAGGAGTGCAGGAGAGAGACGCCAGTCGGAGAGGGGAAAGAATGGTTTCTTCCAGGTTGTGGCAGTTTATTTCGTGCTGCTGCTGCTGCCTTCTCAAGACTAGATCATAGATCACATCTAGTGCCAGCAAACTTATGCTGCTTGAGAAGGCTGGTGTCCTTTTTTCCCTCAGTACAGTTCTATGGTCTTTTGCAATCTGTGATATTTCTTTAAAGCAATGCCTTTTTGTAATAGCATTATGTCCATTTATTTTTTTCTAGTAGTCTGGCTATATGAAATTGCTGGCTATTGATATTTTCAGCACTATCATCTGGCTTTCCAGCAACAAACCTGCTTTACAGCTTTATAGAATTTGTGTTCTTAAGCTATGGAAAAGTACTACCTTTTGTTTGAGACTCTTAACAGGATAAGAGCAGAAAGTTTGTCAAAATCCACTCTCAGCATCTTGATAAGCTTACAAAGAACATCTTACCTTATTTTTAGTTCTTAATGGGTAAGTGCTAATTTAAATATGCCAAGAGCATAAAAACAAATTGCCTAATCCTTCACATGAGTACATATGGGTACTTTGTATCATATGGCTTAACAGTTATATGGATGCTGTTTTTACAGGGTGAGTGAAAATATCCAAAATGTTAGCATCGTATGATGATATTACAAATGCAGACTTCAAAAATCTTTAACTGCTTCTTCTGTCTGTGTGCCCTGCTTTGAGCTTAATTATGTGTACCTCCACCAGGAATCACTACCTTAACAGAAAAAAAATTATTTCAAATGGCTCATGGATCAGTAAATAAAACTATTTTAGTATTGGTATTGAACTAATGGCCTTTGCAGGTGACTGCCAAAGTAGTTTTCAATTTTCCCTTTCTTTTCAGAGAAGAAAAAATAATTTATTCTGCTTTCCTAGAGAGCTTTCAGAAACTCCTCAGGTTGGCATATTTTCTGAGCTGGAAACCAATGTCATTAATTTCTTCTGTCTTTCCATTAATCCAAATGTTTGTTGAGAGAATACTCTTTGCTCCACCCTCTCCTTAGCTGGATAAAATCTTGATTCATATCAAAAGGCAAGACTGGAAAAAAGGGCACTGACTTGTCTGCAGCTTCTTTAGAGCCAGCTCACCATCTGCTGCTATATTAGGTTTTGGTAAGAAAAGTAATTTTCTAAGCCTAGTAGATTCTTACACATGTCCTAATCCATTTTTAGAAAGAGCACCGGCATGTGTATTGAGTGTAGTGTACAGTTGCTGTAGAGCAGTTTTATATAATACCTCACTTGATTATGATTAAAACTGAACTTTTCCTCCAAATGCTGGATGAAAATTGCCTGGAGCAGCATCTGTATCCATGTTAAACAGTAATTAGCACACTGAGTTAGCACCTCAGATGGTGTATTGTGACTGCCTCCCTTTTCCTGCAAACACAACTGTTGTCTTAATATTTCAAGTAAGGAGCACTTTATTTCAAAAAGTATAAAAATAGAGTTTAAACATCTTCTAGCCTGCACTTTTTGTATCTTAAGTAGATTTTTTATGTCTCAAGGAGGACAATTTGAATTCCAGATTGCAAAATGTGCATTTCATTATAGACTGAAATAATAACATTCATTACACTTTTATTGCTTTTATGATTGTTATACATTAAAACATTTTCAAATCACTGTTATAGGAACAGTTACAAGATCTGATATTCCTTTTACACAAAACGTGCCCACAATCAGGGAAATGTGTGGCTGTTGGGCAGCACAATAAGGATTCTGAACTTGTGGTGGCTGGGGTTTTGCCGTATGTGGTCCAAGAGGATGCAGTTCCTGCTCCATCCCTCTGTGTCTCTGGCTGGCTCTCCCTCTGTGAACTGACAGGATATTGGAGTTGACAGGGTTTCTGCAGGACCGAAGCCAACAGGAGCACCAAAGGGCCTGCATGAAATATATACTCTTGTTTGGGTGATGGTGGGCTGTCCAGCTTGGAAAAGGACATTTTAATACCAGCCTAGACCTCTTCTCAAGCATACAAATTAGAAAGGAAAATGCTCTAAAACAAAAACATGTCTGTTTTAGGGGAAGACAGCATCCTTGGAGAGAGGGGAGGGGAAAGGGTACTGTGGTAGTCTTGAGCATCTCTCCTCAACCATTACAGTTGGACCTGGCGCTTTGACCCATCGGACTGCTTTGCAGCGCTTCAGCAACACCAAGCAGCCTCCAGACCCCACGACAGGAGGATTCTCCAGGCTGGAGAAGATCCTCAAGTGGCACAGAGCTTTTCCCAGTTGTACCAGAGAATCAAAGTTCTCCCAGCACATCTTTCAAACTGTCAGTTATACTAACTGCCTTAACAATTTAGAGGAAAAAAATCAGACATTCCTGAATGTTCAGAGGAAGAAAGCATATGTATGTTTTTCAAAGCATGTTGCTCAGTTTAACACATGCAGTTCCCAATAAAAGCAGTGCTATACCTGGCCAAAAACCTTAGCAGCTCTTTGAAAATTTGCCCCTAATTGGAATAACCATAAAGTATATTTAAGTGCAGACGAATATGCTTCTACTGCACCAGCAATTGTAAAAATAAAATGTCTCCCACTGCTGCCAATGCATTACCCTGAAAGATTACTACAACACATGTGCTCACAAACGCAGCGCAGATATAGTCTAAACTTGGCTTACTACAGCAAACCACAGCAACGCTTTCCAAGAAATGGTTTAATTGTGTTGGCCTTAAAGGTTATTCGTACGCTTGGCAGACGACCCGAAGAACAGAGTGCCGTGAACACGCAGAGTGGCCACGGCTGCTCCAGTTTCTGTTGCTGTCTCTGTGCACCACCCAACATGGCATCTAATCCTTCTGTGTGCAGCTGGGCAGCTGTTTGTCCAAGTTCTGTGTTTTCCAAGATGCAACGTAGTGTTCCTGTTCTGCTTGTGTTTGCTACAGGGCATTGAAGAGGAGTTGGCAGGAACATTTGCCAATGGCATTGACTTTCAAAATCATCTTCTCAGCCTGCAGAAAGTTGTTCATTTGAACATGATATTTCTTGTTGGTCCAGTATCATGAATGCTGGTGTCAAGAATCAGAGAGTACGCATTCTCCCACTTCGCTTTAAAGTTGCTAAGGGGCCTGAGAGCACCATACCCATGACATTTTGAGTTAGCAACTTCGCTGCTGAAGTATGCTTAAAAAGAGAAGAAGAAATATTTTTTTTCGTTCTTTGTCAAAGCACTGCAAGAACTTTCAAAACTTTATTGGCTCCTTGTACTTTGGGGAAACAGCTTTTGGGTTTGTTTTGTATGTTTGGTTGGTTTTATATTGAGAAAACTTTATGCAATTTGGAGTAGAAAAATGAACAGCAGAACACTGCTGCATTTCTCCACTTCTGACAGCTGATTGTTTCAGGCTGGACTAGGTCCTAATCTTGTGTAAATCAGAATATATCATCACAGCAGTTCTGCACAGTATTCCTCTGTATTGTTTGAAAATCTCCTGAGTGGATTTTCTCTGTGCATTCTGTTCTTATATTGCTCCTTAAATTTCTTCAGCTGACCATCGCTGGCAGCAGGTTTTACCCTTAGGCAGAGCATTTAAGGCAATCAGTGCAGCACTTGGGGTGGTTTTTGTTCTGAATGTTGGTTTCAAGTACATCTCTTTGAATTATTAATTGGGAATAATACCTCCTGTCATCTTTGCCTGTTTGTTTTTTAAATACATCTTGTGTGAATTGATTTCAACTCCTGTGGACTCTCACCTGCTAGTAGTTACCAGATACAGATACTACCTACAAGAAGTGTTTAGTTTATTGTTTGTAAATTTTTCTCATTGTGCACATCCTGGCAATTATTATATACATGGAATAAATTTGATTTGCAGCTTGTAAGATTCTGCTCTTTGACCACGTGTTATTAGTGGTATAGAAGTGGTAATTTAAAACTTCTTGTTCTTTCCCTCAAGTGACTGTCTTTTTCAAAACTGGAGAAATAAGAGACAATACCAAATAATGAGTGTCTATCCCTTTTTTTTTTTTTTTTTGGTGAGTGAATGTGTGAATGGAAATTAAAATACTGAAAATACATTTACCTTTCATGATTCATAAACTGGCTCTTGATTAGCCAGACGATCAGTTTCATGCAATTATGAATAATGAATCAGGATCTGCCAGAAAAAAAAGTACCTAGTGAGATTCAGATTGGGGATTTATGAATCAGGTGTTCATTGTTTTTGCAGTATTTGTTAGATTTTTTTGAGCAACGTAGTAGTCATTTCACATAAGTCAAAATTCATGTAGCTGTATGTCATGAATGATTTTTCTGTCTGCTTGTTTGATGGGAAAATATATCTGCTTTTTAGAGTTCTTCAAACAGTTCCATGCTGTACTCAGAGCTCAGGCATCTCATATTTTGTCTAACCACTGAGAACTTAATGATTCTGTAGTTTCTAAGATATATGTCCATGTGCCTTTCTTCTAGAGGCTTTTAGTGCTGTCTAGATACTGTATAACCAGTGACAGGCATCCCCTAAGATACCGCATTTCTCTGTATGCAGCTTCTTCTTCACTAGAACCAAGTATGACCTAAAGAACTGTGTTGTTCTTCGTATCTATATTGCCTTAAAAAGGCATGGGATGTTGTGTAAGAGTAAGTAACTGCTGACAAAATGCAGGTATTGCTTCTGAATTTTCCTATGTTTTGACTCCTGTGGAGAACATTGTCTGGTGATTTGAGTCCCAAAACATTTAGTCATCTTGTTTTCAGTATCACTGTATCATCTTTTTATATGACACCTTACAGAAAATCTGTGCCATCTGTTACACTTAAGAAGGATACATATTAGTCATCTTCATACTGTCAAAATGAACTCCGTGAGAAAAAAAAAAAAAAAAAAAAAGATAGTATGGAATATTAACAAGCTGAGGATGAGTTTCCATTTTATTCCAAGAGCCGTTCCCCTCTTCCAGTCCTCTTCCCATCAGCCCCTCTACACAGGTACTTTCCTCCCCATGCTTGGACCCAGAAGTAGGGAAGTAGTGCTGAGGCCCTCTTTTCTCTCTCTTTAGGATACTCGTTTCTCTTCTGGTGCTCCAGTACTGACAGCTGATTTTCAAACTGACTTCCCGTACTCGGAGAACAGCGATAACATGTATCCGCTCTTTAATAGCCTGTAAGCTTATTTAGACTGCAACCACTGCATATCATTCTTGCTTATAAAAAAAGTAATGTAGATGAATGTTAGTTTGGTCAGTAAACTCACTAACTAAAATGTAAAACCTACACATCTCCTGATAGTTAAGTTCAAGCAGGCAATACCTTCTGCTTGCGGTTACCAGATGGAGATTTTGGAGTGTATGCATGTACATAGCTAAAGATAACATTTTGGGCCAAAGATCTCCTACAACATTGTTTTCTAATTATTTTATGGAGCCTTTTGTAAGCGTAATTATATTAATGGACACTAATTGCACTAATGGCCTTTTCCTGCTTCATTAGTCATGCGAAAGAACTTTGAATAATTCCTCTTCTCATTGCAGCCTAGAGAATGACTCAATGCCAGCTCCCACAGATACCACCTAAGGCAGTGAAGGCAGGGGAAACCACAGCAATCAGATAAAATTGCTGCCTTCTAGTCTAAGTTGTATTTTACCATCCAAAAAAGCCCCCCCTCATTAGGGAGCGTGAAAAATTACTCACGTTCTCTACCTCCTTCATTCTCAC
>NW_010130581.1:15938-68590 GCF_000699245.1 Pterocles gutturalis | reverse complement strand
CATTCCTCTGACTAATTCTAAGAGCATGCTCGCATGACAGTCAACAATTTCAGATGGTCTGGATTGAGTCCTGGTAGCAAGATCCTACCACGCACACAACCAAACACGGGCTAATCGCGTATTTACATAGAGCTGCAACATATTTTGTGTTCAGCGCTTCCTCAACCTCATTGCCATGTGTGTTTAGAGCAGCTAGTTCAAAGCTAGCACAAGTCCGTGTACAAAATCCTTAAGCACCCCTTTGACATCAGCATATACCTAGGCAAAGCTACACAGGTTTTTAAAGTCCTGGCTGCATTCTGAAGTTATACACATCTACGTGAGGGACAGGAATGATTTCTTTTGATGAACAGATATAATTACCCCTAACAGTCTCAGAAATTATTTTTTTTTAGTGTTGTACTTTTAGATGATCATAGGAAAGTGCATCAAAGAGTCTGGACTTTCAAATAATGAGCGCACAGGTCTGTGAACAAATTTGCTGCAAAAAATATGTGTTTATGCCCCAGTTCTCCTGCTTGGTCCCAAAAGACAGACTCTTGTGCCTTTATGTAGGTTCTGTGTGCATCACCTAAATTTAAGAAAATTGTTTACCATGAATTATTTCCTGACTGCAAAATGTTAGAAAAAGACAACTGCAAAAGGAAAATAAGCCATACCAGGGTAGAATACATCTAATCAAAGAGAACTGCTATATACCAACAGCTTGCCACACAGCTTTCATAAAATCAATTTAAATTGATTGAAACACAATACAAACAGGTTAGGTCCTGTGGAATCTGCACTGCAAAAATCTAGAGCAGTATACATTAGATGTAATTTACTCATCTTTGAAGGTTAAGAGATATTTCACCTGAGACATCTTACAAGTGATTATCTGAGATAATGTGTGGGTTGGATGTGACTTCGGTAAAATTGCATATCTGACAATAACAACCTTACATCTCTAGTTAAATTAAGTTGTTGGCTTGTCATTCATCACATCGTCTCTACTCACTTGTAATGAAAAGTTATGTCAGTCCTTTGGGAGAGAATTTAAGTAAGAAAAAATGCCTTTCATGATAGATTTCTCCTAACAACGTTTATTTGACTCTACTGAAACCCTGAGAATAACACATTCATCTTGGGTGGGTTGGGTTTTTTTATGTTCCTGTTATAATTACCTACTGAATATGTTGTGACATACAGTGTAACTTGCACCTAAATTCTGGAAGAAGAAAGATGGCACTCGGTAACTGATAAAGTTATTATGGCAAACTGTTGAGTCAAATCTAATGCAGGCTGTATTGAACGTTCGTTAACAGAATTACATCCTTTCTCACTTTATTGTATAGTAGTGAATGTCACAACGTAGTCAAGTAACCTAAGTGTTTCAGCAACCAAGGAGGAAAAAAAAATGCTTCTAGTGTGTGAGCTACCTAATGATTACATGTTTTTTTTATAGCTAGCTGCATTAATTTATTAATTTGTAAGGATGTGCTGCTTTGGAAGCAGTTGCTATTTTACACCCATTTGAGAGTCTGCCTGTTATAAACAAAGCTAGTTATTATGCAAATTAGTATTAAGTGAATCTTTCCTCCCTTCTTTTCCTCCTACCTTTCTTCCACTTAAAGTAAAGATGATTTGGAAAATAAATAGCAGCTTTTTTTTGCATATGGAAAAAATATAAAAATGCTATTTGAGTGGTTTAGCTATTTATTTTTCTGCATAGAGCCTTGCTAATGGCAAAATGCACTTTCATACTGCTACAACAAGTGTCCGTACTAGTTTCTCTGTTTGCAGCATTCTCCTCCTCATACACAGCAGGAGGGCTTGGACATTTAGCTGTAGAGAACACTCTCATCTGGCCTGTTGACCGCTATTGTTAAAGATGCTGTTTTATGTATATACAGCTCATTTTTTCATCAACAGTTATTAATACCATTTGCAATTCAGATGTCTATCATCCTCCAAGTTCTGAGTAAGGATGCTGAGGCAAGAGGAGGTGGGCAACATGCCTTCTGTCCTCATGCGTCCGCTGCAAGGTGGCAGCATTTGCTAAAACCACATTTTCTTGCTGGCCATCTTTTTCTGCACTAGTTGTGTTATTAAGGTCTTCTAATCAAAAGGGAGTGAAGGGGAGGGGGGGGGAATGTGTCTTGCCAGCAGAGCTAATGGCTTAGGGTAGACAGCTACACGGGAAATAGCTTGTGGTTTGGTTTGGTAAGCCAAGGCGTAACAGCAAATGCTCCATAACCTCCCTGGAACCATTTCTGTGAGACTTTTTTTTTTTTTTTGAGACAGTGCCAGTACTAGAGCCCACTAGGAAAACAAAGCATTCCTTTTTTTTTGTACGACTGCACGAGGGCAAATTTATCCCTTTTAATGACAAATGGATATTTGGAAATGGTTTGTGTCTTTGCATGTAGTTTTGTTCAGCTCTTTTAAGCCAAAGAGGGAGAAAAAAGTAAGGAGGAAAGAACCTGATTTTCCAAACGTATACCATCTTGTCTTGTTGTTTCAATTAGTTAATGGACGTTAAATATAAAACTCAGTTTCACTGTGTGAGGACTTTTTTCTCTTTTGAGAATCTAATATTGTTAGTTTTTGTTAAAACTTACTTTTTTCTAGTAAACCAGCAACTCAATTCATTGTCCAGGTCTAGGATTACTGCACAGGGGAGTCATACATGAATCTGCACAAAAGTTTTGTCTGTGATTGTCTGAGGAGCAGACTGTGTTTTCTAGCAGTTCGCTTTTCAGCCTTGCTGTATTCTGATGAAAGGAGGATTTCCAGATATATTAAAAAAGCTTAAACTATTCATAAATTCATAAATCTTGTTTATTTTGGAGGAAGAAAGAAACGCAAAAGCTTTTCCTTGTTTGTGTACAAGCTGTGCTGTGTGTTGCCTACATTGACGAGAAAGGATGGGGTGGTGTGGGTTGAGGCTGCATTCTGCTTTGAAGAGAGAAGGAGTCTTAAAGATTATGTGTTGCTTGGCTACAGCCCTTGCTTTTCATGTCTCAAAGGGATAAGTTGCGATGTTAGGGAAGGCAAAAAGTGGGTTTTTTTGAGAAAACACTTTACATTCAGAATCTAAGATGGGGTTCTTAAGAGCTCCTTGTCTTAAGCACAGAGTTCCTAAGAAACGTTCCATTGTCTTGTTTTTCTCCGATGCTGTAGATCTATGTCGGGATGGCAGATGTCTGTCTGTTCTGAGTACCCTTTTTTACATATGTACAGCCTCCATTTCCCCTTTCAATCTCCTGCCAACCTTCAATGGATCCATGTATTATGGGCAGGAAAACTGTCCGATGTGACTGCTGAAAGTGGTACACACCTGTGCGCTCTGCACTTAACAAACAGCTGTGACGTTTAGAACCGTATTTTGATATGAAGCAGCCAAGAGGAGAAGCCAGCCCTTAGAAAGACATATGAAAGAAGAAATAACTAACCAATTATAACCTGATACATTGTAAATAAGAACCAGTGGCTGTTCTTTTCTGTGTTAAAATTAAATGAAACTAGGTTAATGTGCTTCCTAGGTCTTCTAGACTGGTGGTTCCTTTCAGAAATGTGTCAGTGATACTCTACAAATAACCTCTGCCCGTTTTACTTAATCCAAATTTCTTTTGTGCTGCTTTAACATCCTCTGCACGTCAGGAGTTTCTTTAACATTCTCTGCACATCAGGAGGTTCTGTGTCTCCATCTAGTTAAGGAGCAGACAAGTTCTTCCAGGGATGGGAGATTCTGAACCCAGGATCATCCAAATTCAGGACCCGGCCTGAGCACAGTGCAGTCTATGTCTAGCCCAGGCCTCCTCCTGCAATAGCAGTCATACAGAAAGGTGGTTCTAAATGCTTACCCTACAAAATCACAAAGTCACAGAATGGCTGAGCGCGGAAGGGACCGCTGGAAATCATCTGGCCCAACCCTCTCTACAGCAGGAACTTGTCCAGCTGGATTTTGAATATCTCCAATAATGGAGATATCCCACAACCTTGCTGAGCAACCTCTTCCAGTGTTTGACCACCCTCACAGTAAAAAAGGTTTCTTTTTAAGTTTAAGTGGCATGTGATTTCTTTCCGTTGCCTCTTCTCTTGTCACTGGGCACTACCAAGAAGCATCTGTCTCCATCTTCTTTCTCCCCTGCCCCAGCACTCACACACATTGATGAGATCCTCCAAGAACCTTCCTCAGCCTAGACAATCCCAGCTCTCACAGCTTTTGTCGTTGTGTTACGGATGCTTCAATCCCTTAGCCATGTTTGTGCCCCTTCACTGGACTCACACTAGTTATGTCCATGTCTCTTTTGTACTGGGGAGCCCAGAACTGGACCCAGCACCCCAGTTGTCTCACCAGTGCTGAGCAGAGGGCAAGAATCACCTCCTTTGATCTGCGGCAACACTCTTCATGACGCAGCCAATCCTAGTATGAATATATCAGTTTAGACAATTCATGAGAGAATATTTTCCTAAGATCAAAAGGAAAATATGCAAAATTACTAACTATTCATGCATATGGATTTTATGCTGTTTATTCTCTTATCCTACAAACTCTTTTCTTATACTCTTCCCTATGCCTTCTTTTTAAGGAGAAGGTGATATGACTCTGTCTTGTTTCTAGCTGATTTGTTGGCACTGATAGATTTAGAGGATTTTATTACCAGGCAGAGGTATCCAAGTATCTGTCATCTCTTTAAAAAGTCCTGCTTTTTGACTGACACATGTCACAGAATAGCAAGATATTTTGCTCACTTGTCTCCGAAATAGACACTCTCCCAGCCTATTTCATAACGCTTTGCACTTCATTGTTCATTTTCGTGATGAAATCCCAAATTTTTGGGTTTTTTTACCTGTTGGCTAAACCATTTGAAACACTCTGTTTAATTCAACGGTTTCTGATCATGGGCTGGTGTTGCCATGATGGCTGGCAAGGGATGCAGCTGAGACCACAGGAAGAGAAAAAGGCAGAGCAGATGGATGAGATTCCATTTCTACCTAAGTAAGGAACAAAATCTGACTGAGATCATGAGGCCAGGATTTTGCCCCAAGTCTGTTACATTCTTCCGTGTTCACCTTCCTAAATTTTAAATTCACATAAAAGAGTTCCTGATTAATTGGCAATTTAGCATGAGACACATAAAGCTGCAAATTGTTGGATGTGGATTACATTTCAACGATGAAAGCTAACTCTAAAATGCAGACATGAACTGCGCCCACCTCCATATGTTCATGCAGTAAGTCCCAAATCTGAGAGATTAAGGTGGTTTTTTTTTATTTGTCTTTTTTTCCTGTCTGACTTTTATTTGAATGCAATATTGATAGCTCCCCAGCAGACAGATAGTGGAGGCGTGTTTCTGAAAAACTCAAAGGCAAATATAAATTGAACAAAAGAGACTCAAGTATGTCTTCTAAGGTTTCGCAAGCAGAGAGATAATTACATTGGGATTTAGGAGGTATGAGAACTTTTAACAGCAAAAATTTAAAGAAAAATCCTTAGAGAGTTCTGCCAAATGTTAAAATGATTATCTTTATTTCTTAAATAAAGCTTTATTTGCTTTTCTTCACTAACTGTTGTTAGGGGTGAATTCAAGATGCTGACAAAGCTTTGATTTATTAATTTGACTGATTGATTGGTCAAATTAATTAATTTGTTTTATTATAGAAAATTGTATTTTAAGCAAATTCTGTGATGGAAATACAAACTATATAAGTGAGACACAGGTGCATTAAACCTTTCCAAACCTTAGCTTTCCTTCACTAAATTTTGTGAGATTTCAGAAATACACCTGCTTTAGCATACATTGCAAACCTGCATTATTTAACAGTTTTGTTCCCATATATAAAGAAATTAGAATAACCATAGACCTCTTACAGGACCTTTGGTCATATCTCTGTTCTTCCTAGCTAAGCACAGAGACCACCAAGTGACTGTGATCTGTGTCTTTCAGTCTCATCCTCATCACACCTGCACAAAATGGACATCTGCACTCCAAATCCTATAATTCTCAGGTAGCAGCATCTCCCAATCAAAGATATTCAGCTGCAGCCAAACTACTTCAGTTTTCAAGCACCTAAGTTTTCCAGTTAAAATTTGGAGCTCTCTGTGGAAAGTAGATCTTTTTTGGTAGAATAATAACAATAAAAAACCCTGAAAATAAATTTTTATGTGGAACACTTTGGGTGGTTTTCTGTTGAATAATTTTGATGAAACGCTTCCTTCAAACCTATTTACAGGGGAATTTAGTATGTGGGCCTAACATTTTCCTTTATTAGATCCTTGCATAAACTAATTATTCTGTTAAACTTTCATTTTGGTTGCTTTTTTAGTGTTGGATTCCTAATTAAATCTACAATTTTTACAAGTGAAAATGAGAACTACAGAGAGCAGCGTCAGGTGGAGGTACACTAAGATTAAGATTTCCCATATGAATTTCTAAGCCTTTCTGTAGTTAACAGTGTGGTTTTTGAAATGTGTCAGGGAATTAATCTTGCAATCTGATGAATTTTGATTTCCCAGTGGAAATCAACCAGGAATGGTCAAGGCTATGAGCTATGTAAAATTGTCCTTCGCACAAGGGAATGCTCAGGGTTAGTTCTACGTGAAGGCAAAGGAAACGGTTGGCTGTGGCAGGAGAGAGCCAAGGGGTGGAAAATGCTCGGAGCACTAGAAAGCCAGGCTGGCTGTGGTACCCCTTGGGCAAGAAAAGAGCCCCCCTCGCCCCCAAACATTAGTTGCCATCCTCACTTTGGCATTCCCATAGGAGAGGTAAACTTGGTTCTACAGCTCTGTCTTTCTTCTTCCTCTCTCTTTCACATAGCAGATGTATCTGGGCTGCATCCCCACGTCCTTCTGGCAGCAGAACTGAGTTCTGCTGACACCGTACAGCCTGCACTGCGATTGTGCTGAGATCATGGGCACGGGCTCCTTTAGCACTGCAAGGTCCTCCTGCCAACCCTGCTACGTTGCCACTGCAACAACACACCGCTTTCTGTGTGAAAAAGAATACTTATCTTGGGAAACAGAAAACTATTCATCCTATGCCAACTACTGGTAAAAATATTTTTAATAAAATATCGACTGTAGTACTGCTTAAGTATAAAATTCCTTTCCAAAATTATCTATCCACCACTTAGGCGTCAGGTAAAGAAAAATCCTTTTCTGTGTACAAGTAGGTTAACTGAGAAGCTAAATAAAGTTTATTTTCCCATATCTGAGCATCAAGCACTAACAAGACAAATTCCAGCCATACCTGATTAAAAGGAGTGTTTCTAAATGATTGTGATTGATTCTGCTGTCTGTTACCACTAGACATCATTCTCACAGGGATGGAAAAAGGAAGAGAATCTAGTAATTTGATTACCAGAATTCTGCCGCTGTGTAGCAAGAAGTTCTGCATGTCCATGGCAAAGAGCTGGTCCAGACTGAAGCAGGTTTGTGACCGTACCCAGTTAGTCCATTCTGGCAATGCACAGGGGAGCGAGAATGTGGGGTTCCGACCTGGATTAGGGCTCGCATGTTGGGGGTCAGCTTTCAGGGATATCCTGTACAGTTACTGTTGTGCACAGCAGGAAAAGGAAATTCTTTGTGTTTACAAGGCTAGTACCTATTGTAGTTAATCGAGCGGGGGCTCGGCTAAATAACTCTACTCCCCGCATAACGTACAGATGTTATGTTGTCTTGAGGTTATGTCAATTTAAAGACAATCTGTTTACTAAGTAGTATAGCACACTGTATCTTTAAAATCAGACAACGCCTATGTACATAAAGTGTGCCTTCCAGCTATTATCTGCAAATAAACCTCTAGTAATGAGGTTTCAGATCTATTGGGTGAGTGTTGATAGTAAATTCTCTGTGGAACTGACTTCAGCCCATTAAGCAAGCCTGCTTCTGCCGTCGTGGTTGTTAATTTGACGGGACTGTGTCACATTAAGTAGAACAAACATGTTTTCACCCACTCAGCCATCCAGAACTGACATGGCTGTTACTCTAACAACTGGATATTGATTGGAACCATTCACCCTTTCTGACCTGGGGCTGGTACATGAAAACAGAGCCAGGACTGATTAAGAAATTGCATGTGTTTGTGCACATGTGTGCAGTGTTAACGGTCCACATAAATTTCAAGCCTTTTGAATTCATGTCATGTTAATGCTCTGAGCATGAGATCTGTCACTCATTTCCTGCAGGGGCCGTGAAGCCTCATTTATCATGAATTATTTATTTGTCTGTATGCTTGTACCCATCTGGTCAGACCATGCTTTCAGGGTCCACTGCCCCATATCCAAAAATTTGTTCATTAGCTGTAGCTCTAATAAAAATGTCTCCAGAAATGTCGAAGTTGAAGCAACGTTGGGATTTGTTTCTGGTTTTATTCTCATGTATGGTGTAATTCAGTAGAGAGCAGTGTGTTGCTTTTCTGTGTTCTTGATACACATAGAGAGAGTATCTTCAACTGGTCATTTCTGGAGAAAACCAAGAAAAAAGGAGCTGAAGAGGAGGTAAGAAAAGGAGGAAGGGGCTTTTCATCTGTTTGTGAGAGCAGGCTATCTTGCAATGTAGATGTTCAGTGTACGATATTTTCTTCCTACTGCTTGTGTTATGTACACATATTGGTGTACACACGGTCTAGTTTGCAGCACAGAGAGGAGAAACCAGGGCCAGCTGCTCCTGTATCCTGTGCTGGTCAGCTGCCATGAGCCGGCGTCGGGGGACTACGCTACTTGGCACCAGAGATGGGCAGCAAGTGGCTTCCCTTTATGGTAAAGGAGAAGCATGAACTTACCAGTCAATCTGGGTCCAGTGAAGTTGTGTGCCTTCCAGAATGAAGTTATGGGTTTGTTGACGGCTTGTTTTTCCTTTGATATTCTCCTCTTGATTTGTTTCCCTGCCGCCTCTCAGAATCTGCATTCCACCAAGTGTATTATATCAGTTAGTAAAGAGTTATGCTGCATTTTCTCAGCTTTACTGTTTCCAAAAATAGTACCAAGAGCTGATAATAATTTTTCACTTGTGAAGGTAACTACCACATATTGTCTTACAGTCAAAGGTCAAGTCGTGGCAGTCAAAGTGAGAAATTAGAGGTTTAGACAGATCTAACGTGGTGGGAGAGGAATAATCATAGGGGCTAGTTATTTCTCTATATATTTTACACAGCATACACAATATCTATTTTATGTAACTTAATATAGTTTGCTTTCTAGCACTAGTATAAATATGTATTATAAAATACAGATTTTGTAATAAGTACATTGTGAGAATTGCAATTTTCATTTTAAAAATTATTGGTTTCAAAAATATAGCAAACAGATGGAAACTAAAATTGCATTGCTCTTGCACTTCTCTCCATCACGAAAAAGGAGCAAGCAATGCAACAGTGAAGAAAACAACAATGAAATTTATCTGAAAATAGAAAAGGTTTATGGACATGGAGCATTAACATAAAACATACATATAATACAGTTCTAAAAATTCAACAAAAAATGGGGGAGAAAAAGCAGTATAACTAAATAATAAGTGAAAGGTTATGACCAGCAAAAAATGACACTGATCAGAGAGGGAACAAAATCATGCCATGTATAGAAACCTTTCTCTTTACAGTTTTAGTGAAATACTTGTACAGCGAAAGAACATATATGGATTTCATACAAAGAATTTTTCCAAAGGATCAGTTTTGATATGGAAAGGGCTTTTATTTTCCCACTTTGCTGTACCCCCAAGTATTTGAAACAATCAGAGGAAATATTGTTTCAAAACCCTTTAAGAAGAGTGTGGGGATTAATGAAATTTAATGTTCTTTTATTATAGCTCATAACTTGTGAAGCAATCAGTGTCAGAAATATATTTTGATACTTTGTTTTGAGGAGATCATTGGAATTCGGCTGAGTGGATCTGATGATGAAAAGTGATTCTGGCATCACTGAGTTAGAAGGCGATTAAAAATTCATGGGAGCTCTGGAGAGGGATGTAAGACTGGAAGAACATCAGAATATACAATTACTCGTAGGGGAGAATTCTGCTGTGAATTTAAAATAATCAATACATTGCTTTTTCATACTGTTAAGCTATAAATGTATTACCCCAGAAAATCTGACTCTTCATTACAGAAGAGTGGTAATACAGCATATTATACACATACGATTATGTGTATAACAAAAAACATTCATCACCATGTGACAAGCAATTAGTGTTCAGTTGTGGGTGCTCCATATTACTGTTTTAATTTTGCTATAATGGTGAATTCCAATTAATATTTCATTTAGAAATTTTAGAGCAATGTTCATCTATGACTCACTTGTAAAATTAGGTTTTTACTTAATTAGTAAAGGTACAAAAAATATTATTTTCATTTATACTGAAATTACTGTGTTGGAGCATTATTTGGCAGATGAGAAGATCTCAGGAAAATAAAGACGTTGCTTTTGGAGAGTTCATAAAAAAGGAAGCCTTCCTCCTTTTGGCTTTGTCAAGGCAAGCAAAATAGATAAAGACCCTTCCTCTGGCATGGCAGGATCCACATCTACAGGGCTAGGTTATGTTCCTCCCTTTAGAGGTGGCGTTGGCTCATACCACCTGATGAGAATTGTCCCTACCCAATGCTGTGTCTCATACTATGCCCAAGCATTTTGAGAATGCTGGTTGGCACTGAGCAAAGCTCTGTCAGGGGCAGTCCTAGCAATTAAACACTGCAAACCATTTTATGCAACAAATATTACAACCAAAATGGAAATAAGTTAGATGTGTCATAGATACCTGGCCAAATGGAACAGATAAGAAGTCAGTAATCTGTTATCCTTTTATCTTGCTAGCTCTTGGTGGATCCAAATCAAATTTAGAGAAGTGCAAAAAAGCTTAAATGCTTATTTCAACCCTGTTCTGATTGGTAATCCCCAAATTTGATGTCAGAGAAATCTATCCCTCAACAACTTGCACCATGTGAGAAAAAACTGACAGAAAAAGTAGTGTTCTTCTTAGGTTGTGTGAGGACAATGATTAAAATAAAACTGATAGTCATATCACATATCTGCAGTAACACCAGAAATTGAACTAGGGATATAACCCAACGCAATCATAGAAACAAAATAATACAAACTGGAAGGGAATTTTGGAGGCCTTTGGGTCCAACCCCACTGCCCTCAAAGAAGGATCAGTTTAGATCTGGCTCAAGTTGCTGAGAACCTTGTCCAGCTGAGTTATGGGTATCTGCAAGGACAGAGATTTCACAACTTGTCTGAGCAACCTGTCCCAGTATTTAACTACTTTTATGGTAAAACCAATTTTCCTTATGTCTGATTGCAGTTTTCATCCTTATAACTTTTCCCATTGTCTCTCATTCCACCAGTGCACACCTACAAGACTTTGATCCTGTCCTCCCAACAGGCAGTTGAAGGCAAGAATAAGATCCACCCTCAACCTTCTCCCAAACCCGTTTCTCTGAATACATCCACCTTCTCCTAGTACATAAGATTTTCAGTGCTCTGACCGGGTAGGTGGATCTCCACTAGGTTTGCTCAAGTATGTCAATGTCTTTATCATACTGGAAAATCCAAAACTGGATACTACCCCAGATGCCATCTCCCAAATGCTGAACAGAGGGGAAAAATCCTTTCCCTGAGCTTTCTGGCTACACTCTTGCTGACACGGCCCAGTGTCAGGGACCTGTTTTGCTGGATCAGCACATCGCTGAATCATGTTCTGCTTGTCCACCAGGATCCCCATCTCTCACTGTGCAAAGGTCCTTTCTAGCCAGCGGTGCCCAGCCTGGATGGCATGGGGTTATTCCATCCCAGCTGCATAAGTTTCCACTGGCATCAGACTCCTGTGTCCCACTCAGAAGTGGGCCAGTCTCCCCAGGTACCTGTGACAGACAAAAAGGCTCATCCTGTGGCTTTTACTCATATGTTCATTACAACTGCTCCAAGCTATTGAAGTTTTCATTATCAGAAGTGTCAAAGTGTGTGAAACTAATGTGTCCACCTTCAAGGAAAATAAATTATAGCTGAGGAAACTAGTTGAACCAGGCCCTGATTCTAACAGCTCTATGTCAGTTTGATTAAATCAACACTGGATGGGGCTACCAATAACATCAGGTGGGTTTGATTAAATTAGAATGCTTCAGACAATTCTGAAATACTTTTGAGGAATAAAATGTTCCACTTTCTGTCCTTTGCTTCACTTGATTTCATTCATGTACAGGAAAATATTCTTTCTTTATTAGTGAGAAAAACAAGCCTGCAAATTCACTAAATCTGTTCGAATGAAAAGGAAAAACAATTAGAAACTGTTATTAGAGGGGTATTATGATTTTTGAATATATGGCCAGTCTGAGTCTGTGCCTGTTTTTACAGTAGAGCAAGACCTGCAAACCAAATAATTATTTGCTGACCAATCTTTTGTGAAGAAATATATAAATCTGATCTCTATCAGAAAAGGATCGGAACCTGATCTTTATGTTTAAGATGTGCTCTTTGATTCTGTTGTGTTTTCTTTATAATTAGGAAGTAAACAGCCTTGTATCTTTATCTCAGCATTCTTCTTGCCAATTTTAGACTAAATGCACAAGGCACATTTTTTATGTATGCCATAGGCAGCAGTAGCTATGTGACTAGAATGAGAACAAATATGCCACATTTACATCATTTTGATCATGCTGAGATCCCAGTAGTCGTTTTGATCGTCTGTACCCTTTGCTTGGAATGAATGGGAATAAAGATGTCTATCTCATTGACCTAAATATAGTTCCAGCATGATTTATCCTGCAAAGGAGATTAGAGTATCTTAATAGTATGATGCTGCTTTTCCTTCAGTAGAGAGTTTATTGATAAAATAGATGTTTAAATCCTCATCACTCAGTACCTAACAACATTGGCAATTTAAATAAGAGTGCTCAAATATGTTACAGGCAGTGCTTGTGCCCCCTGCCAATTCTCACTGTACTTGGTTTAGGGTTTCAGCATTTTTTTTTTAATATCTCAGTAGCTAGATAAAATACATTATTTAATTTTGAAGCTTACAGTATAATCTGGTGTTTTTATTCGAGCAGAATTTGTTTCAATCAATGCTCATTGGTTTTGGGTGCCCATTGAAATGAATGGATTTCCTGCCCTAACTACGTAGAGAACCAGGCACATCACCAAAACTGACTTTTTGATAACTTGAAACTTCAGTCTGCGCCATTACAAATATATATTTTCCCCTTTTCTACGTGGCAACATCATGATTGTTAATGGCTTCTTATAACAGCTGGGTCACTGAAATCATGATCACTTCTAAAAATTTCTGCCTGAGTAGTGAAAGACTGGTTCTAAAAATAAAATCACTAATCTAAGTTTGCCAAATACTTCCGCATTTAGGGCACAAACTAGGATGCATTCAGAGGAAGCTACTAGGATCTGTGCCATACTAGCATTTACCGTTGCTGTTGTATACACAAAAGACAACTGGATTTTGCTGTTTCATCCTTTGCTACTTTTCAATTACACTACATTTGTTTATGAAAGCATGAAAACTCTGCAAGAAAATATCATAGAATCATAGAATCGTAGAATCATTAAGACTGGAAAAGACTTCAAGGATCATCAAGTCCAACCGTCAACCCACACCACCTAACTCACTAAACCATGTCCCTAAGCATCACATCTCTTCAAATTGGGACAATTAAGTAAAAGACATACAATGAATAGTGTGGGATTTCCATTATCTTTGCAATTACCAAAAACTTTGTAATTTTGATGACACAAATGGAAATATATCAAGAAGTTTCCAACATGTGTGGCACACAGCCATTTATTTATGGAGTTGATGACGTGTACAAGGCCAATCTCAATATTAGCTATTTTATCTTGGGCCAGTTCTTGAATTCTGCTACTGTTGACTATGGACTAGTACAATTCTGATCTCTTGTACTTTTGAAAAATCATGGACATAAATTCCATTTGTATACTTACACAACCTTGCATAAAAATTGCAATACTCTGGCATTGAAAACTTAAATAAATCGAATGACAAATTAGCTTTTACGAAGCACGTCAAGTTCTTTTCCTAGTGAATGGTCTAATATTCATCAGTGATTAAGCACAATTCACTTAAGAAAAATTAAAACCCTCTTACATCTTCCATGGATGTGTTGCACAAACTAACTGATGTTTTTCAAGGCACGAGAGTATTTTTAATGTAAACATAAACCGCATACCAGTTTTTATTTTGTTTCTTTTTTTTATATTTACAGAAATTGTGATTCTGCAGCTCAAATTCCATGAACAGTTCTGTTGAGAAGGAAGACTTCATATGCACTGCAAAGTAAGTAACTGATTTTTTCCATCATATACCATATCTTTTAGAGTTATAATTAATAGAGGGTTCTGACTTTTTCATGAGTTAGATTTTTTTTTTCATTGTTGCTGTGTGAGAAATGGTGTGCAATTTTAGGTCCTGTAAGAGAACTACTGAATTATTTTTAAAGCGTCTGCCTCTTTAAGATGTGGAAGTCATATATCCAAATGGGTGTCCCTCAGCCTGAACAGGATCTATACCTTTAGATATTGATTAATTCCTTGTGAATTAGGCCAGCCGCTCAGTCAGTCTTTTGGACTGTTAGAAGTTTTCAAGGTGACAGTACACATAAAGCTATCCGTGTTGAACCGTATGTGGAGTGAATTAAAATTATTAGCAAGTCTCCCCTCTAAAGACCATTAGCTAAGCAATAAATCAACAGAGGATACCACTGTATGATGAAACTGCTGTAGCCCAGGGTTATTACAACATATGGGGCACCGCCAGACAAGTCTAATCCCTCTCAGGAAAAATAATTTATTACAGCAACATCCTCTGAACTTCCCTTATTGATACAAAAATTATTAGGATGAAATATTTGGTAAAGCAATATTAGCATTGCTAAACAGATTGCATACAGTCACTTTCCTTTTATGAATTCACATCAATACTTTCAGTAATGAATACAACTATCTGCTTTTAAACCAGAGATACGGTGAAAGCAAAAGTCTTTGATGCAATTTGACAATAAAAATCTTTCCTTTGAGTTTTAATGATAACAGATCAGAAGAGCATACTTGAACTAAGTGTGAAATTCTTTATTCAGCTTTAAGGAGTGTCTCAGTAATCCCACTGTGTGTTTGAAATAATGAAAAATATTCTTCTTCAGGTGGGATGCTTCCAAGCTTGGGCAGATGTGAAAGTGGGATTCTGACTGTACCTTTGGCAGACATATATTTCTCTGGAAACAAGTGGAAAGCATTAAGCTGTCTTTAAAAGACTCCAGTGTCACCCAGTGCTGAGAATTTGCCCTGTACTGAGCCGCCATCAGTGGCTGGGTGCTGGGTTCTTGACAGACACCAGTAGAAGGATGATATGCCTTGACTGGGGGTATGGGGAGAGGTCAGTCTGTCAGGCCAAAGAGTTTGTGGGTCACTATGTTTATTCCATCTAGGCTGAAAACAACAGACTGCTTTAGCAAGAACACAGGAGCTGAGAGCAGTTGTGTCAAGAAATACTTTTACCACCTGAACAGTCAGGTTTCAAAGAGCATAAAAGTGACTTGGAGTGAGATCTGCCCTGTATTATCTCCATATGTTGCCTCTCCTGAAGGGAATAAAGCAAAGTATCTACTAGGCCTTTGGAGAAAGCTGGAGAAGAAAATGGGCTCAGAAATCTTTACCACCTTTTTCAGTATTAGATGAAAAATTTAATCACACTTCCTGAGCCTAGGCAAGCCAAAGCTCAGATGTGATGAGGTGCTCAAGTAAAACAAGATAAATTGGGCAACTGAGAAGTGGCTTCTATAATCTAAATTGAATTTACTGGCCTTTGAGTGTGCTGTCATTGAATCAGGCTTGGGTTTGGTTTGAGTTTGGGGTTTTTTGTGGGTTTTTTTTTTTTTTTTTTTTGTGTAGTACCTTTGCTACAAAACATGTGCAGAAATGGAAAACTTTATTTCCTATATGACTTATGATCACAACTGAGTGGATTCACCTGAAGATTTTGGTGTTTTTTCCCCAACAGTTCCAGATCTACCCAGTCTTTGGGGTAAAGGGAAATGCCATTAGTCTGTTCGGAAGCTAATGCAGAGCCAGAAATTCTCCTTACCCCCATTACATGGCTACAAGGGTATCTGTTGTATGACTGAATGCAGTGCATGTACAGCAGGGCGCACAATAGCAAACACAGCGTTGTTTTCATTAATACATGTGTGAAAACATTCTCGTCTGTTGATGTGGCATCTCGTCAAGGATGTGGCACTTCAGGATCCTGAAGGCCAGTTAAGTTGTGTGATAGGTTGTACCTGAAGGGCTTCCTGAGAAGAGAGAATTGAAGAGCAGTCAGATCCAGTCCACAGCTAGAGGTTGTGTATCCATGTATTGACAAATTTATTCATCAATGTAGCACTACTCAATTAAGTAAAATTATACAGAAATATATCTGAGCAGTCATATTATTTTTGTTCTTGTTTTCTATAGTGGTCAACATCTAGCAGTTTTATTGTAAGTAAACATTTTAATAACCAATGTCTCCTGTAACTCCTAATTCTGTCCACAAAATCACCTATATGTCAAATACAAAATGAATTCATTTCTGGAGCTTCTGGATGCATAGACCATTGGAATTTTTGGCCCCTAGTCTGTTAAATAGGTCCAGTTGGGCAAAAGCAGAGAAGCAATCATGCATGGATACACAATCAGATTTTTAAAGCATTGGCTGGGATATACTTAACAGAAATACCATAAACCTGTAAAGGAGTTACAGCTATTCCTGGTAGTGACAGTAAAACTTCAAAACTCTTTAGTCTGCCCTTGTCCTATAATTTCAACCTCTGTTTTTCCTTTGTGTATATTTCTCAGACAAAATGCTAACAGCAAAATCATTCCAGGCATGTGTCTTCTATTAACTTGCTGAACTCAAGAAACTTATAACACTCCATTAGAATGATTTCGCCTCTCCCTAAGATGCCCCGCCACAAATCATAGAGGAACTTTAAGCATTACTTGCTTGTACCTGAAAATACTGTAGTCCTGGGAAAAAATCACTCTCGCTTTCAAGAAAGAGAAGTTTAATTCTGAGCTGTGGCTCAGAGGCATTGCAGGCTTCTGCTCCGAATTATCGTAGATGAATTTGATAGCCTGAGGTTGTGTTAGTTGAGATTGATTGAAACATCAGTTGGGTTTAATCCTGCTTCTTGGGAAAAAGGAATATAAATTGCAAGCAGAATGGTAGCCCTGAATGAGATGATCAATAAATATACTCTCCCAGAAATCTGAGGTATTACATTTCACATGAACTATGAACTTATTTAATAGAAGCTGTGCTAAAATGACTATGATCCATATCAGGAGGGAATGATTAATATTTTTATGACATTTTATTAGAGTAAGTTTAAGTTCATTTTTCAAAACCATGATTGCACGTGCTATTTTTATATGTCTTCTTGAAAGTATTTCCTCAGAATGAATCCCGTGAATTTTCTTTTGTGTGAATGGAATTGAGCCTTCTAGTTAAAAAATGATGAACAGTAATTAGGACATAAATTATTTAAAGGTCTTGTAGTTTAAGCAGACATAAAAACTGGCAGGCAATTAAATTCATGGTAAACTCTAGGGGATACTGGTGGAAACAGGTGGAAGCAAGTATTTTATGAGACCCGAGGACAAGCTTGAGGGCTCAGGAGATGGTGGCGTGTGGATGAAAACTGGCATTTTTCAATCTAATGCTGGCTTAACAAGATGTATAGGAAACCTTATTGCACTGGTGCGCACGTCCCCTGTGGGGCAGAGCAAGGCTAAAGCTCCTCATTTAGAGCTCCAGATGGGAACAGCCAGCCCCCTCTTTGAAGCTTTCTCTTGCTTCCATCCATTTATATGCATAAATATCTGTGGTGTGCACAGGCT
Source organism: Pterocles gutturalis (assembly GCF_000699245.1). Lineage (NCBI taxonomy): Eukaryota > Metazoa > Chordata > Aves > Pterocliformes > Pteroclidae > Pterocles > Pterocles gutturalis. The sequence goes on along the minus strand of NW_010130581.1, from coordinate 50,710 downwards.
TTGGAGCCCAGTTTCACAGCTACTGTGAAACCAAGCAGAGCAAAGAGCAGTCTGACAAATGAGCAAACCTTGCCAGCATCTATGAATTTAGTCAGAAGCGCAAATGCGAAGGGCTCTAATACACTGTACCTACCCCGCCCCCGTACAAGTAGGAAACATAGGATAAGTAAATATCGCCAAAATCACTTGCTTAATGGAAGAAAAACAACCCACCTTTTTAATTTTCAACATAAAAAAGGTTGTTTAATATTCATTTGCCTTTTTTGTGGTAGCATTATTCCAGTTAATAAACAGCTTACCTAGAGAGGGATATATAGTGGATAACCTGCAATCACTCTTACCTTTGTAGAATGCATTTGTAGACTAATCTACATTTATTTTTTAAAAATGTGGCAATTCTGTTGAAGCACGAATCTCTTTTTATTGTCTGTGTGTCCATGCAGTGTATACAAATATACACATCTTTATTCTCATTACACATGTTTTTCATTTGTAGTAAGTAGCCTGAACTTGTAGGTGTGGTCAAACAAGCTGGTTTAATAAAGGTACATGTAATCAGTATTTTCTTTGTGCGTTGAGAAAAAGATTTCCTTTCATAACCTGATGCTACCTGCCTTTAATTATGTAACCAAGTTGAAGACACACAAGAATTAACTACAAGATTATCGTGAGGTTATACAATTATTTTCTTCAGGTTGCTGAATCTGTCTGGTTATTTACTGCAGCTCAAGACATTATTGGTTTGTCTGTCCTGTTTGTTTTATTCCCTGAGCTTGGGACTGCCAAACAACAAGAGAATAATCTAATATAAGGTAGCACAGATCTCATGGCTACCTTATGTAACATCATTTATAAAAGTGTTATCAAGACTTTTCTCGAAATTTAAAGTCACACCATAGATGTGTTACTGCCTTCAGGTCGCACTCTGATTTTTTCATTCTGCCAGGAGAGTGGAGATTACAGCTCAATAATACAGGTTTTTAATTGCTTCTCAGCACACCAGTCCAATGAGGATGTAGACCAAAGGCGGTCGTTCTTTTCTGAGAAGGTGGAACATTTTGAATGTTACACAGAAGACAGAAAATCTAGCCTGTGGAAAAAGAGCAGTAGCTATTCCTATTCCATTTAGGGGAAAACTATCTAAATTTTGGAATTTCTAAGATGAAAGTTCTGGAAAAAAAATAGGATGTTTTGAAACGTTGTTTTACTTCTACTCTGTGTCTAAGAAAAACTATAGACTTTTAGTTCAGAAGTGCCAAAACAGGATGCTTTATTCTTGACACCTCTTTTAATTTTTCAACTAAATGATATTTCAGTGAAATCAGAGTGTTTCAGCTTTTGGCAGAGAAGTGCATTGTTATGCAGAATACCTCAGTTAAATATTTTCTAAACAACAGTTTCATTTTGATTTAGTTTAGTTCTCCTTGCCAAAAATTCCTTTCTCTCTAATGTCAGGACTCTGCTGTTGGAAGCAAGCTGAAAGACCTTTGGCTGTAACTCCATCAACAGGCTCCATGCAAGGTGTCTTCAATGGACAGCATTAATTTCTCTCTATTGTTTCTGCTTCCCTGCACACACAAAACTATAGTCCTGAGGCATCTGTGTATAACTCTTTGCAAATAGTGAACTTTTCCTTTGTAAAAATATTTTACCAGTCTTTGCGTTTCTACAGATCACGTTATATCAGACATCCACACAGGTGGCAAAGACTTGATAGTACATCACAAGCTCTATGAACAACTGAACGGGATGTGGTTCAGTTCTGTTCTCAGGATAACTAAGAAGAGTTGGAACCCCAATGTATGTAGCCAATATGGCCTGAACACATCCCCCTTTGGAAAGTATAAAAGGCACCATTGGGGTAACTATCTTTAATTGAACAGTCAGCATTCTGGCAAAGGTATAACCATGCTTAGCAGAAGTAGCCTCTTAATTCAGACAGTTGAGTGAGAATCACAAACTATCATTTAAAAAACAAAAAGCCAATTTCAAGTCCTCATACATATGGAAGAAAGCTGGACAGCATAATGTAATGATGTTATAGTCCAGAAAACTAAAAGCACAAAAACCACAGCACAGGCAAACAGCTGATTAAACTAAATTTTAACTCATGAAAATGATGATTTTTTTTCCCTAAACCCTTAGGTTTTAAGGCCTGACTAATGCTTTGTGAATGTTAAAGATTAGATATTAAATTCTGGATCCTCAGGTTCCATATGTTCAAACGTTATACTAAAATACAGTGATCCTTGATTTGGTGGGGGTGCTCAAAGGTAGTAATCCCTCATTTGGCAGAACTGCCCTGGTTCACTGCCAGGACGCCTCTAAACCTTTGGAGCCAAAGGTAGGCTTGGCCCACGTGAAAACTCTGCTGTGTTGCACAAAATACGCTAATACTATACATGTCATTACAGTAAAGTATGTTACAGCAGCCTAAAAATTTTTACAATAGCTTTCTTTCTGTTTTGAGCAATTTAAATAGTGCTAAAATCAATGGGGACACATAGAAGGGCAGATTTTGGGCCTGTGTTATGGAGTGTACACATTGAATTGTACAATTTTGTGATGTAAAATAATACTGGAAGCTATTAGGGCACTGTTTTCTTTTTATAATCCACATCAGATCCTTGTACTGCAGAAACATACTTGAAAGCTCCAGAAGCCCCTAAAGAATTGATTATTTTTAGGTCTTTGGAGGGTTTGTGCCCTTTAAATCCAGCCCTATTTCTTTTACTAAACCTGGCTTTGTGTAACTGTTAGTAGTAACCAGCTATTTTGTATACTTAAGAAAAGCTTTTAGCTTTTAGCTTGCATTACAGTTTAGCCCAGAATGCACTGGTCATAGCTGCGCAAAAGCAGTTTTGCCACTAATGAAAACAATCCTGTATTTGCCAGGAGTACTAAAAAGTAAAATCAGTAGGCTTACCAATATTCTCTTCCTTGCTGATGAATGGAAATACAGCTGAATATGGAGATCAATAATATATGTTCTTGCTGGGGAAATAATACCCTTTTTAGCTTTTTGGACATTGTCATTAATCCTTTTTAATTCAATGGGAAATGAATACATAAATCCCATAGGCTTGGATTTTCAAAGCACCTTGTGGGACTGCTGATTTTATTCAGGTTTCTTCTTCACATTTAGACAAGCAAACATTTGAAGTGATTATTCCAGCACTGGTGTCCACAAATACCACCATTTTGAAAGAGTTTTTCTTTCTGTGAGAGAGAAAGATATCAGAAAAGTAGACAGTGGTGACTAAAAAGGCCCAAGAATAAACAAACAGGTGGTCACTATATTGCCAAAGTTACTGTAGCCCATAACCACGACTAGGACCCCTCTATACTAGGTGCTGTACATACAGTATAAAATAATCCATATCCCTAAAAAGTATGAAATCCACATAGAAACGAAGAATCAATGAAAGCATTATCATACTAACCCTACGTGTGGGACACTGAATGTACTGATGTGAGGGCTCTTAAAGTGCTATGTGTTAGAGATACTTATTATGGCTTCATCTTTTGTTTCAATATCTAGTTCATTTCAGAATTTAAGTGTCATTTAAAAATATATTTACTCCAAGACCTTTTTAATAATTAGCCATTTTATTTCTATTTAATAGGAGTCTAATAAATGTGAAGATCAGACTTCAGACTCTGTTGAACCTAAATCCATTTGATTTTCGGTTAGATTAGAGACTACAGTGGCAAGGGGACCTTGGGTATCATCATGCCACACCTGGCAGATCCCAACTCGTTTGCTTTGCTGCTGTATGGAACCCACAGCCAAAGTCCCCTGGGCCTGGCACAATGCAAAAGGAGTCAGGCTTAGCGATAACACACTGTGTCAAAAAGGCTAGAGTACTGAGCAAGGAACTGTAAAATGCCTGGAGAAAATCAGGATGAGAAAGACACGGCTTGAACACATCTCCTCTCCAGAAATTAAAAGGCTTGGTCTGATCTGCATACTGACCAGTTACGGTTCTCAGTTCACTCCTGAACTCTCCCTGGGAATCCAGTCTTTCTGCTTTTTTTCTGAGGCCAATCTTCTTTCAAAAGATAGCAAAAGCTGGTGCTCCAAAATTTATCTAATAGTGCAGTAGTACAGGGACTAATGTGGGCTACAGACTTGAATTTAGCTCCCTCTTTTCTCTAACAAACGTTAACTTCTTCCCTCCCTCCTTCTCCCTTCTCTTCCTTTCCCCTATCACCTTGCTTCTCCCTCCTTTTCTCCCTCCTTTTCCTCCCTCCCTTCTGGTTTTAGTCCTCAGCCAGTAATAATACATTGGAAATCATATGGAATGATACATTGCCAGTCCCTCCTGCCTGAAGCTGTCCCACACTGACTTGAGCAATTAAATATTTATAGAGGTCTGCAGGAGAGAGAAGGCGTATTTGAGACAAGGGAGGGAGCCTACAGCCTAGTATTGGCATTATGTTAGGAAGGGTGAGATATGCTTCTTATTTCCAATCAATAAGTAATATAAAAAATTAATTATTTAGTGGAATAATTATTAGGAATCTGATCTCTCTTTCCCACATGACAGTGACTGTGTTACTATTTCTGATTCTCATTTCTGGACTAAACTATTTATATACAAACTATGTATGAGAATTTAGGTATATTTCTCTGTAAAGTGTTGCACATGAGAAAGATTGTCCTACCCTCATATATAACAGGATGGGTTCTGAGACGACCATTACCGTGTAGGAACAAGGCATTGGAATCATTGCATAGGGAGCCACCCTGCACCAGTGCTCAGCCAAGGTCAAAAAGAAAATCAAACATTAGAAATGGATAGAATAAAAAAAGAGAATGAAAGAGAAAACTGCATTAAACCATTGAATATATCCATGGTTTGCTGACACCATAAATACAGTGGACAGTTAGCATAGAATTTCTGCATCTCGTTTGAATGACCTTAATAACAGGCACAGGAAGCCTATATCCTAACACGGGGCTCAATTTAAATCTTCCAGATCTCAGAATAATTCTTTAGTCATCGCCTGGCAGATTTTGTTAGTGAAGATTCTGTGGAATCAGTGACATAATTTTGATACCTGATAATTTTGTAACCTGAAAGTTAACAGCAGTAAGAGTAAAACACTCTGGCACCCACCCACATGTTCATTGAAATATGTGTGTGTCAAATGATTCATCTTGATCCTCAGAGACTTTCTGATCTTCTTGAAAGTTAGAAGGTGCGTTTGGTTATTTAGAGAAGAAAAACTTTTTTTTCACAACCAGAAAACATACAGGGAAAAAAGAGAACAGAAAATGTTGTACCCGTCAGTCTGAAAAAGCAGTCAATGGAAAACTGCCTGGTACTGCCATGCTTGGTCTAGACCCAAAAGCCAAATAGAGGCATATATGTTAGCTCCAAAGCAACAGAGCAGCATTCTGCTAATCAGTTGGTCAGTAACATGTGGAGCAACCCTTATTCAGTCCAATGATTAGTACTTAGTAATTCTGCCTCAGGAATTGACTGTAAAAAAACCCCAAATACTACTATCTCTGTAACAGAATCCAGCTTACTGAAAAAAACCCACAAAACCCGAAATCAGCAAGACATCACCTTGTGGATGTGAAGTGATGCTGACAGACCTGCCTTAAGCATATTTCTCATGGCTACTTTTTGGTCCTTTAAAAATAATCCTACATATTGCAAGGATTGGAGATAAACTCATGAATCCTCATATGTACTCTGCTTCCGTACACATGCACACTTCCATAACATGATCAAGCTTCATTTTAAAAGTACTTAAATTTTATTCTCCTCAACATCTATCTAGAAAGGTGTTCCAGGATGTCATTGGGCAGATGGTTAGATGATTCGTATTGTAACTTTTATAAATTATAAATGGGTTTGTACTTTAGTCCTTACCTTACGCTGTCCTGAGTTTCATCCACTCCTCAGATTCCTGTTATCACTGGAGAATACTGAGATAAGTCAGATCTGCAGAGTTCTGCAACTAGCGAATATACCCATAAACATCAGTAAATGCTGGATGGAGGGTCCCACTTCCCCTCATTCGTAACAGAAATCTTTCATCACTTTCTCCCCACAGTCATTAGTACCTTAATGTTCACTGTGGCTCATTTTAAAGTCTCAGTATGACAGTTATAGTCTAAAGTGTCTTTGGAATCTCTGTGGAGATTCTCAGATATATTGGTGCAGGGATCTGGCTGATAGGTGATTTTTTTCATTAAGGATTAATTTTGCTCTAGGCGTAAACAAATTGCTCTCAAATACAGAATCAACAGGCAATTTAACCAAAAATATGTTAAACTTTCTGACATGCCTTCTGTTATTTTTTTATCACTTGCCCACTAGCTCCTAGTTTAATCATAACCTTAATTTGTATTCTGGTTAGTTGTGGCTCTCTAGCTTTCCAAGAGCTAGAACAAATTCCATTGTACTGATTATATCCAACTGAAAAATCAGTGGTATTTCCTCCTTCTTCAAGATTGTCAGTGTTGGAGATCATATTAGAGGACCTCAAAACCTTCTTTTCTAAACTTTACTTGGGTTTTGGCTCCGTCATATATTCCAATATTCTCAAAATTATCCTTGAACATCACATTACAATAATAAATATTTTATTCTTTCTTCATCAATGTCATTATACTCCATTTCTTTCACAATCTGCTTCATGGTAAAGAAAGAAAAGGGATAAACTCCCAGTGGTTCATTTTTGGTATTTTTCAAGAGTAGAGCTGTTTTTCCACCTTGTCAACCAGCACTGACATTATGCAGTGCTTTAGGAGGTGTTCTTTTTATGGACAACACCCTGGTGACACAAACCAGAGCAGCAATGGCAGCAGCAGAAGTGGCTGAGGTGGTAGCATGTTTTTTAGTGGATGAAATAGAAGAATTTGCAGAACCTCTGAGAATGTGACCCATAGGAGAACTTGCTGCCAACTTTCTCTCTTTTATAACTTTTCCTCTTTCTTTTTCATTATATTTGACGTTTTCCTTAGACTTAGTTCTGTTAACTGTAAGTAGCTTATGGCAATGAACATGAGAAATAATGTCTGTTCTGATACAGAAAGTAGACAAAGAAAATATTAAAAAAAAAACAACAAAACTTTCAAGAGTGGAAAATGCATTTGTGAAGTGCTTACAGCCCCTCCTTGTCTTCAGGTGCTGGTAAAAGCTGAAGTGCTTCATTCTGGGAGAACTGCTTATACACAGAATCAAATGTTGCTAATTTCTGTCCCTAATTAGAGCTATGTTTTCTTTTGCTCTCTCTACTTTCACTTGACAAAGAGTGCCAGTCTTGGCTTTCAAGTTAAAATTACCCACACCCTCTCAGCTGGGCTCCACTACTATCTCTGCAATCACTTTTGCATTTTTTTTCCTTAAAATTAACTAAAAATTGAAGAAAATTGAAAAGTGAGTTACTCAGCAGTGCTTTCACACTAAACCTATCACACCTGTGTTCATCACCCATGCTGCCTTAACTCCAGATGCTAACTTTCACTGGTGGGGCTTTGGAGTGTGACAAGCAGGGTGTCTAGCAGATTACTTATGTAATATTGGATCTACTTAGATAGAAAAGCAAAGTTTCCCTAGACTTTTATGGTGATGGGATCTCATCGCGGTTGTTCTTAACCAAGTGCTGTGGGGTAAGTACTGACAATGGCAGCAGATTCATGGAGAATGCACAAGTGCAGTGTATAGCGTAATTGTGCAACTTTTTTTAGCTTTTAAAATAATTTTAAGAGTTTTGCTTTTAAAAATAAATTCAAAATTGCTATTGAGATGCTACTAGACCTTGAAAGGTCTAGGATGCAGATTTCAGAGATGGATTCAAACAGCAGATGTAGAGACACAAGGTGAATTTTGTTAATTTGTCTGAGGAGCCAATGTCTTTGGGATCAAAAGGCAACCACTGGATCACCAGGAGAAATACCCTAGATTACTTCCATTTTCAGTACTTTTAAATTTGTAATAAATCCTGATGGTAGACAGTAGCAGTAATACCACTTTAGCTTTTTTGCATTGAACTGTTTGGTGTGGTTGGTGGGGGAGAAGAGGCCAGGTTTTTGTACCAAGCCCCTCTTTCTTCTCTTTATTGTATGTCTGGCCCAATGTGCAGAAAGATTCTGTGAGAAATCGCCGTCGCAGGTTGTAAGTGATGTGAAAGAGAAAAAGCAGAATCCCTCTTTGTCTCTATTGTGCAGAGAACAGCACCAAGGCTGCTTAATGGGCTTCGCTGATCCACACGTTCCGAGCCACACAGAAACTCAGTAGCTGCATTAGCGAAACAGGAACAGTGATGAGATAGACACACTACCTCCTCCATCTCCTCTCCTTGCTACCCCCATGTATGTAAGCAAACATCTTCTAATGAAGCATTTTTAGATTTTGTCCATCCTTTGATGTCCTTCCCTAGTCACGCACCAGGCATTGCTTTACATCAGCCTAAATGAGACCTTCAGAGAGTTTTCTGGCAAGAGAGATATTGCTTCACAGTTAGACAAGCTGCTTCAAAAGCAGAAAGAGCTCTGTTCTCCAGTGTAGAAGCTAAGGCAAGGCATAGTCCTAAGCTTGAAATGCTTTTTTTCTGTTTGAGTAACTGGGATATTTTCTTCAAGCACCAGTGTTTAAGTTGTGACCAAAGACTAAAACACATACTTTACTAATTGAAGTTGTTACTTAGAAAAAGCCCCAGAATTTAAAAATCTGGTTCGTTCTGCTGTTTCTGTGTAACTATATGAGTTTAATTAAATGTATACATGTACCTTCTTAGCAGATCTATCAAGTGCTTTCAGGACTATCTTAAAAAGGAAAAAATCAGCAACTTTAGTATTGCATATACTTTGTAAATAATCGTAACAATTTTCACTGTACGAGAAAGTAATGTAACTTCTGTCCCAAGGTTTTAAAATCTAATCAGTCATTTGTGTCCACTGAGCTAGTTACAAGCAAATGTGTTTTCACCATTACAGTTGTTTAGCTTGGGAAGTCTTGATCTTTTCTGGGCTAATGTTTTCACACTTGATCTAATTTAAGATGCACTGACCAAGGAAGGTTGTCTAAAATTTATTATCTGTTGTCTATGTGCATCTATGCATGCTGCTTTAAGAAGATGCTCTATATCTCTGCCACAGCTTATGATTATCATGTGATTTGGGAATTACCGTGGTAACTACCTGTATGCATTTTTTACTGAACAGCACAATGAGGAGGTAAGAAAAGCTGCATAAGTTGTTGGCAACACAAGTTACAGCTGCCCTTGCTTTGTGTAGCTCAGTCACTGTGATAAAAGTGTTGTCATTGTCTTAGGATAGAACGCTCGTATCTTATACACTAAATCCAAAGGAGGCATATTTTGTTGGAAAATTATTTGGACTTCTTGTATATTTGTGATTTATGGCACAGAGGAAAACACTTGCTTTTGCTTAGGAAAGAGAAAGAAAAAAGCTCTTTTGCTCATTTATCTCAATGATAAACCATTAGGCATTCTGTCTTCTTCTGTAAAATTTGTGCAGAAATTAACATATTTATGAAAGAAAGGAATTCATAGAATTATATTCCTTGAGGAAGATATATAAGCAGTGTTTAAAGCTTTTTCAGAAATATGATTTCAGAAAATTCAGTAAAATTTAATTACCTCACACAGGATTACTGTGCTTACTCATGCATTTTTATTTGAAATGTTACATTTTGAGAGGTGTAAAACCTGAAATGCACATGTTGTTTTTTTAGGAGATAATAGTTGTATTTGGAAATGTATACGTCCCTAGTAATATTCCACTAATATTTATAATGTTTCTAATATCTTCCTCTAGAATTCCTATGTGTAAGTGCTGCCAAGATAGGCACAGCAGGATGTGCATGTAACCTCATTCACTGGCAGTTGCTCTGGTCCTTCAAGGAGCAGTTGTTACTCATTCACTGCATGTCTGCAAAACCAAGCAACTCAAAGCAGTTTATTGAAGTGCCCAGTAAAATTTTGTGTCTTGCAATTCATTGCTTGAAAGAGAACTATAATATTTTTACAAGTGGAAAATCAAGTCTGTGCCATTGGAGGGAGCCTCCAAAAGGAGACAGAAAAATATTTTTCTGCGTCAAATTATTTAGAGCTCAACATGATGGCTTGCTTTTCAATCCTATGAGTTGTTGAACGTCTTCAGTGCCCACAGCCTGATGTTACAGAAACCTTGTTTACACAAATGAGTAAAGAATTTTTAAGTGACATTCCCAGCAGTTCAGCCACAATTTCCAGGACCTAATGAGTCAGTGCTGTGTTGGAATCAATAATTAAATTGTGCTGAAATTAATCCAAGTTTAATCCCATCGGTCCAAGTGTATCTGTATTTGTCTATTTTTTTTTTCCTCATCACCAAAAAGGCAGTGTAGTTCAGTGGTACAGTAGAGCTGGAAACAGATCTGCTCCTGGCTCTGCGATAGCCTACTGGGTAAATGTGTCCTGGTCTGGTCAGTCTGCTGTCCCTGGATTTTCCTACCTGTAAGAAAGCACCATTCTTTCTTTTCTCTGTCAAGATCTCTTTGAGATCACTCAGGTAACATATAAACAATCAGTAGCTTTGCTGTCATCATCATGAAACAGAATATTAGATCAGTTGTATTGTATCCACATCCTCCTTTGTTAACTGCTCTTCTTCTCACCATCATGGACCCAAACAAGTGACTCAGCCATTCTGCATGGTCACAGAAGTGAGACTGCGTAGTGAAATGCTGGACCTGTACCTTTGCAGGTCTCTCAGCATGGCATATTCCACGTCCTGTCTCCAAAACATGTGCCAGATGACTGGCCATTTCACATAACAGAGCAGCTTGCGTCATGGAAAAGATCTCCAAGGAACATTTTTCCAAAAGCAAGATAAAGAAATAAGGACTACTTACATTTTTCTCGACTATTCCTTTGAGGAAAAACATTGCCATGAATGCTGCATTCACAGTGATTTGTGCTTTTATTAGTGCTTTGGGTCAGAATTATCATGCCACCTATTCATATCTGAAACTTGAAAGAAGGAAAATAATAAAATTGATATTGCCCAGGTTCCAGAGTTGCCACACCTGAACCTAGAACAATTGCCTCCTTGTAAATTCCAAGCTGGCAGATGGCAAAGGAAAGGAAAAAAAAAATACATATTAGATCTATCCCAACTTTGAACAGGAAATTCTGACTTTAAAAATCAAATACCTCTTGCTTCTAGTCTTTCTCCTTGTCAACATCCCAGCCTGCCAGCTGCCAGGTTTAAAAGCCCCACAAGGCTGCATTAGTTTCCAGTATTGAGACACGGACTGACATCACTCCTTATATAAGACCACAATTAACTGAGTTTTTTTCTTGAGTTAGTTCCAGTGATTAAATTAGTTACATTGACAGTGCCTGCTGTATGCAGTAACCAGCCCCACTCAAGTGTCTCTAATACTTACCAACATATATTTCTTTTTCCAGACGTGCACTGAATCCTACTTAGAGAAAAAGATATTACTATTAATCTACTAATATTGATCTTCTCCTCCCACTCAAGTAGCCTTTCATGTAGCATTTGGAAGTTGCCAGATATGACACTGAATTGTCAGGGGTCGTGACAGTATGTGGAGTTTTTCAGCATCAAGTTACATACACTGTGTGCTAATGCTTTAAGGAGAAAAAGGAAGTTGGATGTGTCTGATGTTTTCTACAGTATCGATCACTCTTTGAGTGCTGCAGGGACCTCTTGGCAGGTTCAGAGTGGTAAAAGAATGTTTCTGTAGATGTAAAAGCTTCTACTGAATAACAGTATAAAATACTGCAAAAAAGAATGCAAAAATGTGTTTGAAAGAGGCTGTTTAAGCAGTGAATAAGTTAGGACTTCAGATATTTGAAAAAGCAAAATTTAAAATAGCTTTAGAGCTCTTATCGTTGTTGTCCTTGTGTACATTGTGTGTGTAAAATGAGTGCAAAATGTGTCAAATGATTCTTGAAGAATGTTATCATATGTGTACCGAAGGATCTCTTTATGTGATTGATGCACTGCCTCATTATGATACATAATATTCATAAAATTCTCTTTATTATGATTCATAACCTTTCCTAAGGATTGCTAAATGCTATTTCAGGTATATCATGTGTGTAACGACTATGTGGTATATATTTTTATATACTCTGTTTTAAAGAGTACCCAACCAGAACTGAAAAAGTGATGTAAATATAACTGCACAGCTATGTGGTGGAGGTCTGTGAGATACATTTTGGAGATACATGTCTCAAGCCAATAACCTTTCACTTCTCCCCATTTCGTCTGCACTTTAGCCTCTAATCTGCTCCCACTGGGACTCGTGTTCATGTCCCAAACCACGGAGCAGCTATCACAGAGGTCCCATTATTATCATTTTATTTTTAAAAAGGCAACTTGCCATAAAGCCTGCCAAGTATTTTTGAATTCTCACGTGAAGGTAGTGATGAGTAGCAGACACATGGTTTGAAGGCACCTCTTCTGTAAGGAATCCTTCATTCTCCCTTGCTGTGCCAGTGACTAATCCCTTCCCCTCCAAATGCTGAATTTCTCAGCAGAGCATATGATCGGGGGAGGGGGGGTAAAGCCACGCGTGTGCAGTTTTTTTTGGTGGTGCAAATTAAAAATTAGGTTGCTATGGATTTGCAAGATCTTCTTATGCCAGAGTCCCGACAGTAAGATTTTGAAACAGAGAAAAGTGAGAAAGGTTTGGTTTAATAAGCTTTTAGGATTTAGGGAAAATGTACTTGTGAGAGAATACAACGGAAACTCAACACATTTGCCATATTAGATGTTGAATTGTGTTTAAAATGTTAGGTGGGGCAATTATTTATCTTCATACCAATGTAGTCTATCTGAAAATCTTGAAAGGAATTCAGCTCGCTGAAGGGAAAATCAGTTGTCACATCAAGCTCCTGTCCTTAATGTACATGATTCTATATCTAATCAACTCGACATAAAGAGAGTGGGTAGACTGGCAGCTTCCAGGAATCAGAAATGAGGGATGTGAGACACATGTCAAAAGTATGCAAAAAGTAGGAGTAGCTAGAAGCATGCAGCTACACTGTTGAAGTTTGACCTTTGGCACATCATGCTGCAGGTCTTTTTTTGCTCTTATCTAATCTAGTAGCCACACTGCTGGTTTTTGTAGACTCAACAAATGTAGCTAACAGCAATTTTTTCTCTTCAAAAATAGCAGGTTAGTGAAACAGATATTACTAACTAAAAGATGGGTAGGCAACTCAGAAATGCCAGAGACAGACAGATGATATAAATTCATGCCTCTAGCATCTCATTCTTTATGTAAATAAAAGACAACATCTTCAAACTCTCTACTTCACCCCTAGATTGGCAGCTTTGAGATAGAAAAATGTTTTCATGTTGTCAGCTACTATTTCTTTTATATTCCGTATTTTTCTCAGTATTTGGATGCCAAAATGTTCTTTGTCAGTTGTACAGGATGTACAGTTCTCCCCTTTTGCTCAGAGCCATTCATAATTCATTCTCTAGATTTCACTAACTATATTTCTCATGAATTTACAAATAAGTGAAATTTCTTATACTCTAGTGGCTCCTTGTGGAGTTGCCTTTTTTAGACTGAACTCCTGCACGATTCACTGTTTGTTGAAGGGGTTTTTTCTACATTTACCTTAATGTACAGAAGTTTTGATTCTTGGGGAAATAGTTATGAAAAATAACCGAGATATTTGAAGACAGAATTCCTTTATAAAGGAGTTCAGCAGTTTCATTATATTCACTGTCAAACTGATTTGCACCTTGGAATTTTGCCTTTTTTTTTTTTTTTTTTTTTTTCAATGTGTGTTAACTCATAAAAGATGCACATAATGAAGTCTTCCAAAATGTCAATGGCAGATGTATGAGGGATGCTCTTCCTCTTATTGAACTGGCCTGAATCATCTGAAGACAGCAGAGCTACTCTACCCAAGTTGAATGATTCTTTGCAAACCTGTTGCTTTGTTACTAACAACATATCCCATCCACTCTTGTCCATTTCTGCAATATACATGACAAAATGAAAACATTATTGCACAGAGTAAGAAACCAACCTTCCAGAAATTGATAATTACTTACTTAGACAGTTAAATCAATATGCAATACTTGCTTTGACATTTTTGAAAGCAGGCTTTCAAATATTTGGGCTCCAGAGTAGCATGTCTGATCACTGTATTTGTCCACTGAAATTTAGCAGAATATGCACCACTTCATTGTACTTAAATGCACAAATATTTATCTGCACTGAAATAAATCCTTTATGGGGTTCCAGCTCATGGAGCATCCCTGTGAAAAATATTCCGTGGGTGAAGTGAACCATGATGGTTGCTCCTATCAAAACACATAAAAGGGTTGGCACCTGGGTAGATTAGGTACAACAGTTTTGTTATCCAAATGGTCCTCTGGATGAAGGAATCAAATGGAATTGAGGTTATAGACTGGGACTGGGAACTGCAGTTTGCAGATTTGTGCTGATGGAGGGTGAGGCAAGGAACACAGGCCAGGGATTGGGCCCTGCTGTTCTCACAAGGTCATCAACTAATTTATTACACAGAGAACAGCTTGTAGAGATGAATACAAGTGACTTGTCACATTAGTTGAAAAATGTGTGGTGGCTGAGGCAGAAGATTGCTGGCAAATTACTAGCAAAAGGAGATGATGTTTTGTTTTGGACTGTTGAATGGAATCCCAATGAAACTATTTCTTTTTTTCTTCTTCCAAAACTTCTGGACTGGAACCAAACAAGTTATTAAACAAAAGAAACAAAACTTCTTCTAGATATTAAATAACTGGATTTCTCATTGCTGGGATAATAGTGTGAGATGATAGAGCCTGATTATGGTCAGATGATACAGCTGATTTACAGCATTAAAGTATTTGTAACTGCAGCGGCTATGGGAGGCTGTGTTATAAACTTAAGCAGTTCTATTTATCACCAATTGTTCTGAAAAGTCAGGGTTAACAACTCTCAAACCAGTGCGCTATAAATTAGTTATTTTTTTTTTTATCTAGTTCTCTACCTAAGTATGCAATCAAGGCCCTCTGATATGACATGGGTGCTGAGGAAAGGTGGATCAATGTGTGAAGCACTAGGACACCATAGTGATGAGTATTATTGAAGAGTAGATAAGGAAATTAATCATTCTGTCTTCAAATCGGGATTTAAATGGGGTGATAACATTGAACAAGGAGAAGGCAACAACATACTCAATAGCTGCTCATTAGTTTATCTTATTCATTTGGGTACTGAGTGACACGGAGGTGGAAAAATACATTAGTTCATCATGTGTTGTTTCAAAATATATGTGGAAAAGGAGCCACTTAGGTTTGTATGTGCAAATTTGAATTCTTATGTCTCCTAACTGTTAATACTTAAATGTTTGTGCACACATTTTTATATACATAAAGTCATACAGTGTAGCAACCAGAATTTTCAGCAGGTGTATGTTGCACATGCTCAGTGGGATGTCTGAGCATCATCTGGAGGCAGGAGAAGGCAGGAGGAATTACAAGGAGGGTTTATTCTTGTCTGTGGACTTAAACCTGCTTTTAAGCCTTAAGAGGAAAAGCAGAGATGATTTTCTCATTTTCTGTTCTTTAAGGTATAAAAAAATCTAACAATAAAAAGTAGTGCGGTAATTGTCAATGTTAATGCAAAAACCATAATGTGAATTTAATGAGTATTAATAGACTTTTTACAGTAACAAAGATAAACAAGTTAGAACTGTTATTTCATGTAGACATCTTCATTTAATATATAGATTATGTCACATTTTTTGTGTCATGTCAGACTGAAGGATTATCTAAAACATGTTGCCTTTAAAAACATTATCAAAATTAATTAGTAAGAGAGAATCCCACTGAAAGATGATGCTTTGTGGAGTCTCATTCTGCTAACCTGGGAGTGTGGCACCTTTATGGGTTACTCAAAACCTGAGATGAAATCCTAATGGCAAAGGGCGACATGAAGTTTGTGCTGGCAGCACAGGCAGTTGAGATCCTTATTTCAAGCTGCCTGTGACCAAAGCACCTCTTTGAAACTGTTGTTTCTGATGCCAAAGGGAAGAAAGGAGCACTCCTGCGGCAGCGCTGCCCGCACAGCTCACAGCGGCACCGTCTCAGAGGAAGCTTTCAATGGAGCCCCAGCTTTGCTGCCATATGATAGTAAATGTCGTATCCCAGGCTCAGAGACGTGAGGGAGGAGAAAGGAAAAGGAGAAAGACATCACTGATGTATAATCATACGCTAAATTACCATTTTACTCCTATAAAATGCCAGATTTTTTCATTTTTCTTAG
Source organism: Pterocles gutturalis (assembly GCF_000699245.1). NCBI lineage: Eukaryota > Metazoa > Chordata > Aves > Pterocliformes > Pteroclidae > Pterocles > Pterocles gutturalis. Next base: position 34,418 of record NW_010130581.1, on the reverse strand, counting down.
TAAAGGATTTTATCTGCTGCAAATCAGATATTAGCATATAGCTAAATTTACCCCAAGCTCTGCCTTCTGCCAAAGTTGTTACTGACAAGCTCTGTTCTTTCTACAGCTGTATAAAATAAGGAGAATGATGTCTGCGAACCAAAATGTTTGTTTGCAAATGCCTTATTAGGAATATAATGCTGATTTGCTGTCATACATTCAATTAATCACAAGAACAACAAGACAGGATTTTTCTTTTTATTGCATAGAAGATAAAGAGTGCTTTAGAGATTAACTGTAAACCTGTTCTAATTAGTGCCCAAAAGCAGATCAATAATTCATCTGAATATATCTTCCTGTACTTTGTTAATAATCACAAATTAAATTAATGGCCGCACAAAACAAATGAAGTTATGGACTCCAGCATTTTTCCCCCAGGAGATCGACACCATGTCCCTGCAGATGACACAGCCTCCGTGGGTCCTACGCTCTTTATTCAGGCAACAGAAGCAGAATCATACTTTATAAACACTCTTTTTGTCCATATGAACTCTAACATATGCACATCAAAAACATTTTTAAAAGAAAATTTATCTCCTCATAAGAATTACGTAGACATTTTATTTTGGAAGTGATTGAGGTTTCCCAAGTGTTTGAATACATAACATGTCTATACTCTGTTATTAAGACCGTTAACTTTCAAACATCAGCAATACAATTTTGTTAATTGATTTTATTGTCTTTTCCGATGTTTGCCTTGCAGCCTGTTTTGATGGTTACTGTTTAATCTCTCTCTTTAGTCAGCTGGAGAATTCTTTTCTGCCTTATTTTTTTCTCAGTCTTCCCTTTTCCCATGTGTCTTTTTAATTATTTTTGAGATTATTCCACAAGGAATCACATGATTTATGATTTCATTGCAGAAAAAGAAAGCCAAAGTTGCTTGAAATGTGAAAAACAACCAAGGAAATAGTAATCCCACAGGGAATGATTGAGTAGTGCAACCAACATGTTGCTGTTAATCAATTTATAGATGATCCACTGTTTCATTTTTATACCATAATTGAAAGTGATATATTCACAACATTAAATTAATCAATAACAAAAAAGAAAATAAGCATTTCCAAGCAGTGCCTTCAGGCTTGTTTATTAGTCAAATAAAGGTTTTGTTTTTTTTTTTTTCTGATGACATAACACCTCTAGGTTGTTCCATTTGTTATTTTATGGGATTATCTGTTTTACGTGAGTTACTGTTATTACTGCTGAAGAAATTTAGGCATGTGTTAAGGTGTGTTGCTTAACTGATTCTAGAATCAGAACATCTGGACCATCTGTTGTTTGGGCGCTGTGGCAGACAGACACAGATACAGCTTCTGGTCTTCTGGTGATGTCCCTTCCCTAGTTCTCTGTACTGTAAAGACATAATTTCTCTTTGCTTCAAGTACTCTTACCAACTCATGCTAAGTAAACAGAAGAGATCAGGAGATTGCAGAAGATCAGCTCAGAGACGGAAGGATTTGAACATTTGCCTGGAGTATGAGAGGCTTACATTTGAGGTTCGGATTCACTGCAGCAGCAGCCGTAGCCAAGGACTGCTCTGGAGCTGTTGTTGCAAGGTCCAGCAAATACAAAGCTTTCATTCCAACAGAGTTAATAAATGTCAGAAGTTTTGAAGTTGAGGAAAATATAGTTAGGACTTTCTCTTTGTTTCATTTCTTCCATTCTCTAAAATGGGAACATAGACTGAAATCCAGTAAGAAGAAGGTAATCTCCTCCCTGGTGGTGGCTCTTCCAGAGCACAGTTTCAGTGCTTGCAGTGTGGCTACTCCATAGCACAATATTCAGCCACAGGTGCAGCAATGGCCATCTTGAGAAACTTGGTTTGTCTTCCTTGTGTTGAAGTCAATATCTTTGAATCGCATTGCCTCCATAGGGAGAAGAACTGGGTATTTTGATAGAGGATAAGAACCAATTCTCCAAAGTTTCACGGTCTGTGCATTAAAGTATCAGTTAGGGAATCGATCTTAAATGAGTGCCAATAGTTAAATGCTAAGTAGTGTGCGGCTATTCCAACTCTACAGCAATTATTTCAGCTTGTATGTTTTCTGCTAAGCACTTTTTGTGTCTTCTCACATCAAATTAATGCACAAGAACAAATAAAACATGGCCTGAAGGATTTTATTCTAAATAAAACATGGTGTATTTACATTTAGTAATATAAACAGTAAATGACGTTTGCATTAAAGCTGACATGGTATCAACAAGTTTCTAAGCTAGTGAAGATATTCTAAGACAAGAAAATAAATTAACTAGAAAATGTTTTTTAAATGTATGCCCATTCATTTTACTTTTTAAAATTTAAATTTATTTTTTACATGATTTGCATGTTCGTGCAATGGAAAACACTATCTCAAAAAGCACAGCCAGTCCACTTCTTCATAGTCTCGTCTTATTACTTTCACACTAACAGTCAAGAAATAACTACAGACCACTGTCTTCAGGACTCCTAAAGCAGAGATAGATGGTCTGTCCCCGCATTACAGTGATACCTTGTGATTTTCTGTATAAGACCTGTAGATGCCAGCAAGCACCTTTTCATACATCACATTTCATCTGCTGCGTCATCTATCCAGAGTAAACAGTTTGTGCTTTATTGATCCCCTGATCAGACACAACTGCACAGAAAAGCATAACTGAGGAAAAAGTTGAGGTTTGGTTGACCTTGTCTTTATTTGATTTAATTTTAATTCCACAAAGCAACATTTACCAAAAATAACATTGTACCTTTGCAGATTAAAACTGAAAACAATTCTGTTGATTGTTCTCATGTTTACCTTGAAGAAAATGCTCATACGCTCCCCTCAGAATTATTTAGTTCATGGCCATCTATGGCAATTATCCAATGTGAATACATTCAATTGATTATACAAGACAAATGCTAATTAAATGGCAATCTTCCAATTTTAACAATGCTGTTCCTTATTTTAGAAATGTTTTCTTATCTAGTTCATTTTCTTCTTCCAAACATTGTTTTTGCTTTTTTTTTTTTTCCCCACATGTGTTTTTTACATAGTAGTGGACTTTCTCTTTGATTTGTTGACCTTCCCAGATGCTGCAGTCAATAAATGAGTGGGGCTATCATACATGTATCTGGATTCTTCTAGATATAACTCCTTGCATCACACAGAAATATTTTTCAGAATATGGGGAAATTTTTCCTCTCTCTGGATCCTTGGACATCCAGCCATCCACTTGCATTTTCTGAACACTGATTTAAAAGACAGACTTTGTGTGGGCCTTGACAATTTTTACAGGGCATGTTCTATTCATCTGCATAGCATAAAAACAGTGAGTCAAATATTTCCTTGTAAGCATCATTTTTACTGTCCATTTCCTGCTTAATCAGTTCAGATTTTTCAGTGTGATGCACAGGAAGCTTGAAAATCTTGGCAGGAGGGCTGCAACCATTTGAATAAGTGAAAGAAAGTCAATTCTTCAAGGAAAGCTCTTTTTCATATTTATCTTTCCAGAGAGAACAGAGATGCTCTAAAAAAGTACATTCTGAATTCAAGATCCCTTAAATTGGAGAACTCTGTTAGGCTATTCGTACCCCTAGAAATATTACAAACCTTAATTATATCAACTTAAGTACTAAGTTCCTGCTATGGGATAAGTAAATAATAGATTATTCTCCATTTGTGACCCAGAAAATGTAATAGTGGAAGTGTCAAGATAACCAATACAACACCAGGCGATTCCTGCCAGTATCCCCATCCAGTTTCACGGACCTTTTTTAGGTTGCTGTTCTGAAGTTCTCTAAAACTATCAAACTTCAAGATCTTCTCAGAGAGAACAGAAACAATCCAACCTCTTATGTATGGTTCAAAATTTTTGTTACTTGTTGCTGATGTCTGTGTTTATTGTTGATTGTAGAGGTTTTGAGAGGAGACTTACGTAAGTGCTATTGAACTTGCTGAGGATACTTTAGGGTTTTGATCAGAACAAAAAAGAACTAAAATCTTTCTGTGTACACTAGGATTTTTCTCCTATTACTGATCCAAATAACTGTATATTAGGTGCATATATGTGTGCATGTTGTATGTACATGTATGTGTATACAAACCTAGGAGAATGCTCTAACATGGTTCATGTTAAACTTTAAGAGAAGTTTTACAAAGGGATTAATTTTAATAAGCATATTTTTTGTGGACAGCTGCTATCTTTCTGACATAAGATTCGTTTACCATTTGAAATACAATTCTTCCTGTTGCTGATTAAGTTTGTTTTGCTATGTTGCTAATGACATACATAATCGCTGTATTTTCTGAAAGAAAAGCAGTAGAGGAAGTAAATTTGCATGTGTATAAATTATATATTGAGTGTTCCAGGTGTCACAGTCATAGCAGATGTGAATTAATTCATACAACCCAGTATGAATTGGGATCTGTCTAAACCAGGTCCAGCTGCACTGCTTGTCCATGTCGAATGGCCGTGCTCATTCACTATTTCTGCACAGGACCTGTCGTTTGATCCTCAGGGTACAAGCAGCACCTTGTCATCAATGCCTTGTCAGCCGTACAACGTTGTGTTACTCTTCATAATGCCGATTGCCAGTTTTGCAAAGTTTTAACTCCTGACCATGGTTAATGCAAAGATCAGGAACATCATTTGCTTGGATACTTTTGTGAGTAGACGTTATGCCATTGTACAGTGGTGCCCAGCCAGAATTAGTGTAGAGATATATCAGTTTTGAAAAGCTAGTTAACGGGCAAGCAAATGCTGATCACCTCCAGCAGAAGGACTGGGGACAGTAATAGCAGCTTCCTCTACCCGGTTAGGAAGGGCTGTGATGGGTGCAAGGATGAAAACTTGATACAGTTCCTTCAAGACACACTGATATCTACAACATACAACCCATTTCATTCTTTGCTGTGCTTTCGGTTACAACAGAGTGAAAAAGTGTTAAGCAAAGCTAGAACAGCAACAGCAGACACATTAGCTGGATCAGAGAGGATATACGTAGATATCTAATTAAAATATCTGACTGTAGCTCTGGGCCCTTTGATTATTTACTCTTAAATCTCCCAGTGCAATGAAAATTATTCAAGCAAAAAACACAGACAAATTCAAGTACAAAAGCATCTACTGTTAATTAGTAATTTTAGGCTAGCCTTCAAACTCCTTCACAGCTTATCCTGAAAGGAACAAAACATTTCTTCTTTCAGAGGCAGCGACTAAGGCTGTGATGTTATCTTTCTATGAGTACGGCTTTGAACTGTGACATTTATTCTGGCTTCCACATTTATTCCTGTTCCTAGCTTCACACTGAAAGAGGACTTCATTCATAATTGCAGATATGCTTTTGTCACTGTTATTCAACCTTTACCTTGAGGCTTCCTTTTCCCCCATAGGAAAGTGCTTTTATGAAATTTGGTCCATTGAATTTCATGATCACTTCTGAACGCAAAGAACACTTTATGACAGCTTTATCTCTGCAACGAAGCGTACTGTTAACAGAAGGGATCTGTCCAATGCAGATTCAAATATTTTCAAAATTGTCACTGGTTGAGTGATGCTATCTATATGAAATCATTTGAGGATGTAAAGGTGAACATTTGAGGTGATGCTTTAGCCCATCTAAACTCAATGCTTTTCTAATTATTTTAGTGGAGCCTGGATTCTGTCCCTTCCTTTTACTTTTTGTTCTTCACTGAAAATATAACTAACTGATAAATAAAAATGTGAGTAACAATCCCATTCCTTCTTTTTCAACATAGTAAATGAGCAGAGAGTACCAAATAGGGGAACAGGACAGAAATAGGTGACAGGACAAAACGATCAAGTGGCTGTGAACACGGTCTGATTGACAAGTGAGGATTATTTGAGCAGCTATGAGTTCCAGAAGATGAACACTGCACCATACAAGTACAACACATCTGCACTTGTAGCTGGTCTTTGAATCTGAGTGCAGAAGAGAAATCTCTGGGCAGACAGGGCACAGTTCAGAAGGGGTTTAAGAGGTATATTGTAGTGGTGCCACTTTATAAAAATGAAGTAGCAAGGGAGAAACATAAAAATATTTACTGAGAAGAAATATAGGAGTTTAGATAAAGGGTCATGTCCCCTCTACTCTCCTTTTCCCTAAAAGAGATCCAGCTGTTGCTGCTTGTCTTCACTCAATCATCCTTTGCAAGAACCCAATTATTTTCTACTTCCCCTTCTTTCTCAGTCACATTCCTGATGATTGATTCCTGTATTTTTCTATGGATGGGAGTCTGTGAAGAAGTAAAATTCTTAAAGCCTGTCGTGCTCCTTTTCCTTTCCAGAAGGGATTCCTCTGCACTGCCTTTTAAAGAAGAAGCAAAGGAGTCAAAGCAGAAGCAGAGAGCTAGAGAGAGGATGTGGAGGATATTAGAGTGATGCAGCGAGCATTTAAAGGCAATTGTTGAGTTCCCACCAAGCTGTGCATGGCTGAACAGGGCAATGTCTGATGCCTGGATTAAAGTCTCTCATTTGTTCTGAGTAATTAAAAGGTGTCAAGCTAGTAAGAAAAAAAAATTACCTATACTTAATGAAAGGAAATTATTGAAACAATTCCAAAAGATTTGGAATCTAATCTTCCAGATAGCCCAGAAGATTAGACTGAAAACTAAGAAGAATTGATTTAAATTTTGTTAATTAGTTTTCATTTTCTGAGCTGTCCACTTACCACGGTAAATAGAACAGTACTTTTGCAGCCCCTATCTATCCCACTTTTGAATCTTTCAAGTTGTTTCCATGGCAACATCACACTAGTCCATCAAAACAATTAGCGGTAACTTTGTGTGTTACCTGATTCAGCATCTCATGACAACTAGCCTACGGGTGAGAAACACTGGGCCTGTTACCGTTCTGTCTAGTGTTTTGCAGCCTTTTGTTCAGGTTCGTGTTTCTACATTCTACTTGGTGCAAGAAAATTATTGAGGAGTAGAAGTTTTGTTAGAAAGACTTACTTCTAATGTAGGATTGTTTAATTTACTAGTTCCTCTAGCGTCTAGCTAAAGATGGGCAGAAAGTAATGTTTCAGTTAGAGAAGTCTTGTTGCAGGAGCAAGAAAGAAAACAAATTCCAAGAACAGCAATCTGCGATGCTTTTAATTGGCTTTAGAGAACGCTGATCCACACCAGCTCTTTAGCTAGCACAGATTAGTCTGTCTTTCCCAGTTTCACTGCAATGGCTGGTACATTGGTCCTTTTACTCCATTCTTTTCCACGCCTACTCCAACCATCCTTATGAGAGGACGAACAGCAATCTGGATTTAGATGCCTCTCCCACCACACGTCTGTGCATGCTCAGAGGAGAAAGTAGAGAATGCAGGACATTGGGTATTCAGCATAGCTCCCAGCTGGGACAGAAGATATTATTTCCATGTCGATAGTAGAATTAGTTCTGCAGTGACTATAATTTTACTCATCTATATTGAAGTGTATCTCAAAAAATGACAAGAAACCACAATGGTCCTTTTTTTATATAAAAGGATAAATAGAGCATTTTATTAACACTTTTTGCAGCAACAAAAGTGACACAGTCCACATCTTTTTCATTAAACACAGCAAAAGCTATGGTCACATTTTACATCACTTTGAGGCACAAAGCGAAATATTTTTTTCTTAAGGTCAAGGTATGATTTGCATTAAAAAAAAAGGAGAAGAAACAATCCTCAAGTTGTATATTGCGGTAGCAGGGTTTCCAATCACTAGCACAATACAATGAACAGACCAAGAGTCCAGAATGGATTATTACATACAATAATAATCATTGGATTGAATTAAGAAATGGATCATTGTTGTCGTTTTAGAGTATTAAGAAGTGGTCTGGTGTTGCTAACTTCAGTTTGGTTCAGTTTGCTTTAATCCCAACAACCCCAAATATATACAACAAGCTAAATGAAGGTTAATATATAGTCTAGAAGATTATGCACTTCATAATGCATTGCACTTATTGCTTGGTACACTAATGTTGCAGTCACTGTTGAGTTATGCTAAAAAGACAAGCGTGATGCTTGTTGGCTTCTTTCAACCCAACACTAGTTATTTGCCACTTTGGTTTGTTGTGAGTTTATATGTTACTCGCATTCAGTGTCCATCATTATTAGGTTTAATTGAAAGACAAATACATTTTTTATTTCTGGGATTTCTAAAATAGCAACATTTTCTATAGTTACAGTATCTTCAATAAACTTATATCTATGTATACAACTGTGGCACGATGTGTAAAAATATGAAAGCTATTAAGGGAAGAATAAGGGTTAAATTATTCTCTGTTTCTTCTATTGGCTTCAAAATATTCTGCAAAAGAAATACAACCTTTTCCATAGGGCTACTTGCTCATAGTAAATTTCTCTTTGGAATTTTGTAAAAGACTATATCTTTTTCTAGGTTATATTGTTTTTTTCTCTCTCTCTAAAGACACCAGTACAAAGCTGGAATATACTGCAAAGAAAAGAATAATAAAGCTTGTTTTTTTATAAAGGGATTTGACAGTCTGCATGAAAAGTCAGACTTAACATGATATATTGTTTTTATATTAGTTGATAAGTGCAGGGGAGAACATGACAATGCCTATAATTTCATAGGATTCTGTAAAGAATAGAACTAAGAATTTGTGCCCAAGCATTCAGTATAAAACTCCTAAATAATTCCTTTATTCATCACAGAGTAGCCTGCAGCATGTAATCACAATAAACATACAATATGCCCTATTTGTTCTTTAGGCTTGATACAATTTCCACTAAAGGAACTGGATCAATCCTCCGTAAATGCCTAGGACTCAACCTTTCTTCTTTAAGAAAGCTCTTGTCTTAGGCTAAACACACAATTCCTACATTGCACTGAGTAAACGTGTGTATTTAACACAATCTCTTTCAATACAGTGTAACAAATATATAAGTGCATTTTTAATGATCAAGTAATTTTGGCTTTCTAAAAAGAGCATTAGATGTGCCAACTTGGTTGCTTAGTTGTGCTTTAATCCTCAGTTATGAGTTTTAGCTCTTGTATACTGTAAGTATCTAATTGCCTCTATAGTTTTTACCAGTAAACCCTTAAAACTCTAATGTTTATAGAACAAATATAACCTAATGAAAGTGATGACATGTCACAACTCATACAGATTGCACTTTATGGATTTTTTTTTTTTTTTACAGTAAGACCTTCCTGTTTGATATGTGTTTACATGTTTATACCACATTTTATTTTTGTGTGCAAACAATCACAATGAATTTAATCACAAACACTACAAAATATACCCAATATTTAGGTTTGTTATGAATAATCTCCCTCCTTGTAGTTGTATGAGTCTTGTACTTCCTCTTGTACAAATTCCTCTTTTTTCTCCCAGCCATTAGGCCAGCCACCGTTGACCTGGGTTGTAGCACCATAAGACTTGGTGGTACCATAATTTACATAATTCTGAGTAATGTCCCCTGTCTCTTCAGCAAGTTCATCTTCATGAATAAAGCCACATTTCTCTTCACTTGTCTGTTCAGGGTCTGCCCAAGGTTGTTTCTCTCCTGAAGCAAATATGCCATAGAAGATAACACCTCCGTAATGAACTAAAGCAGCGATGAGGAAGACATACTGCCACTCTTCACGTGTCTGTAAAGGAGAAATTTGCTGTCAGACTAGTGCATAGACTCATCTCAGTCTTCTGAGCTGAAAGATTTAAATTAGGGTTTGAGGCTGTGATAGCACAGCTAAAACTTCTAAGCGTCCAGTTTTGAAATATTTGTATCCTTCTTCCTTTGAAAAAGGTTCATTAGCCTACAAAAGCGTTGACCTAGTCAGCATATTGTGAAGCATGCTTCAAATTTGCAAGTTCCTGGACGCTATCCCCTAGAGGTCCCAGCCTCTAATATGGATATTGTAGCACATTGGACTATGGAAAGGTCTTTTTCTTGAAACTAATAGTATTGAACTGGAAGATTTGAACAGTGTATTGCCATTTACCTTATTCTTTGTCATTGCTCCGACGATTATAGGGCAAACCATTCCAGACAAGGTCCCGACTCCATTAGAAATCCCCATTAAGATGCTGGCATACCTCGGGGCAATGTCTAAGTGGTTGACATTGAATCCTGCAATACAAAGGTCAGCAAACACTCATACCAAAAGCAGTGCATTGCTTCAGTTCTGAAAATTAATGCTATCACTTGACAATTTTACTATGACATAGTTGGGCTGTTTAATTGCATTTCTTTTCCTCTAAAAGGTTTAAAGGATTAAATATTCCTAGAGAGGCTCTGGGTTTTAATTTTCTCTTATTATTATTATTATGTTATAAAAGGGTGCATTTTATTATTATTATAATATTATAAAAGGGTACAAAATATATTCTCTTCCCAAAACCGCAGTCTTTAAAAAAAATCCCAGTAGTGACTGTGGAGTAGAGACCCCAGAAGATATTTAGGCATGAAGAAAGTTCATATTTCCACAGTGTCATTAATGAACATTTCATGCCGTAAATAATTCTTCTTCCAGCTTCTACCACTTCCCTTTCCTGTTGCCCACATTTTAATTTTTGTCACGCAGACCAGCAGAAGGGAGTTCCCTGCTGTTCTTGAGTGGTAAAAGAAAGGGAGTAAAAAGCTAGTATCTATAAATGATTTATTAATTATTTTTATTTTGTTCTCTTGCATTTCCAGCAGCTTAATTCTGTTCAAATTTATGCAGTAACTATTTAAATAATTGTGGAAGAAAAACATGCTTCTCTGAAGTGACAGAACTCGGTGTCCCCAAAATAAGGACAGATACCAAATCTTTGGACACAGAATAATAACAAAAAGGGAAAAGGCAGGCAATGTGATATGGATAGCTGTTAGAGAAAGTGAATACACTTTTCCAGTTGTACAAAACAGGCATGATACCCTGCAGAATGCGTGGGATGAAAGACAGTTTTGATTAAGCAGAGTTTAGATGTTTGGCACAAAAGGAAAGAGAGCCTGTTTTAGCCATAAGGAAGCAGCATGGGAGAGGATGCTAACATCACAGTGGGAAAACAAGGGAAGGCCAGGTGACTTGTGCTTGGGAAAGGCAAAGGCAAAGGGGTGATATGGCAGCAGGAAAGGAGAAGAGCTGAATTTGAAATCAGAAAAAAATTGCTAGTAATTAGGCCCCAAAGTAAGAAAAAAATGCAATACTAAGAAAGCATTAACTACTATACAGTAGAAAAAACCATTAGAAGGCCTATATCTAAACAAAAATACGTAAATTTAGGTATCTTTGTATAATACCAGTCCATTGGTGTTGTGTGTTTGATGTCAAGAAAAATCTATGGTGTACATTAGCACCTCACTGAAAAGAAAATCAAATTATCTGCAAATGAATATGGAAAAGATTGAAGTATTTCAACAAAAATAATCTAATATAGAAGATGTGGTACGGATTGTACTTTCCTTAGTAATGATCATAAATAGTGCCATTTGGAATGCTGTTTATATTTTTTTAATTTACTGTCAATGAATAAAAACCAAATGAGATGTTCTAACTCTTAAGATAAAATAATTTCCCAATACCAGGAAGATACTCTTACCAGATATGGCAAACCCACTAAAGCCGACAGCAAGCACTAAGAATGAAATAGCCACTCCTTTACTGTGAGAATATCCCACCACAAGAAGAAGAGTTGCTTCCATACCAAAACCTGGGAAAATCATAAAGAAAACAAGACATCAGATTCCATTCCCTCTGAAATATTGTAGGCTTTAGGATACGGTAATATTTCATAGGAAGGCAGAGGCAGAACGTTACTTCAGAGTGGAATATAGTCAGGTATTTCTTTCATCCCTAAAAAACAGATGTTCTTGCTATGTCATATAATCCTCATTTTATTCTCTGTATGCTAACTCGTTACTTCCTGTCAGTTTTAAGATGAAAAGAAATCTTTGTGATTTGGTTAGGTCATTGCAGCCAGCCCTAATGGGAATATACGCTTCACCTGCTTATGAATTTTGCAGCTCTTATCACAGCCAGGAGTCAGCTTACGTGACTTTAACCTCTCAGAAGTCAGATATGTAATCTCAGGTAGCTGTCTGGGCTCTCTTAACACAGAGGATGTTTGCACGAGGAACTAAGATTCAGTGGGTAGCTGAAGGTGGGGAAACTAACCCGCAATGCTCATCTGGTTCTTTAACAGTCTAAATCCTTTTCCAAATACAAACATCTGTCTTGACATTGGGAACAAGAAGAACTGTGTTTACTTTTATTTAGTAACTACACCTGTAATACACAAAAAATGCTCTGAGTATTGCTTCATAAGTGCATAAAACCATGCAGTATGTTTACACTGTATAGCATGTTATATGGATGTTGAATCTGTACAAGAAACTTTTTAATAAAATAGGAAGACTTACCTCCACAGTTCATTATCTTTCTCACAGTAGTGGTTGAAAGAATCTGCTTGCTTCTTAAAAAGTCTGCAATTTGTCCCCCAATAGGAACAATAATTGTCATCACTAAATGCGGCACAGCAGATAAGATACCCACCTAAAATAATCATTAGAAGTAGCAAAGTATAAACTGTAAGAAAATATTGATTCTTCATTTTCTGTAGCATTCAGCAACTAATTCATTGATTCTCTTCCATTCAGGCTATGCTCTAGAACTAAAAATCTTAACTTGGTTTATTAAATGAACAAAACTGGTGATCTTAAGTTGTCACTGCATTTTCTGAATAGCAGACGGAGTTTTTAAGAATCTCTGATGCCATGACACTTTTTGTTTATAGATTGTTTTCACAGTTTATATTTAAGCTAGTGGCTTTTTTTCCTCTGAATTTTAGTCCCTCTGTCCTTTCTGCCACCTGCGATCCCCTATCGACATAACTGCCTCGCAGGTAGCTTGGTTTAGCACTCATGGCATTCTGTTCTAATAGGGAATTCTGGTCATTGTGGATATCTGAAAAAGTGTTTAAGCACAGGGGTTTTGCAGAATTCCTGTCTGAGCAGTGTGTCAGCTGGCCTGATGTGTGACTTGAGTTACACCATTGTGCAGAGCAGACAGGAGCCATGAGAACAAAAAGAAAGCAAGAGTTCTCTACCCTTCAATTAAAGTTGTGAAAACATCTGTTTCACTGCAGTTCATATATGTGGTGACTATATTGTGACAGCTAGCTTCGTGTTAGTAGATGTTTCTCCCAATAATCCAGATAGTAACTAGGAGGTAACCATCGCAGTTCCTGCTTCGAGGTGTTCCTGACTAAATGACAACTGTTAATTTCTCAGCATCCATATCCACAGGAGATGAAAACTGACTTTGCTGCCATTGTTACAAAGCTCTGCATTTCTTTGAATACATTCTGAGAAAAATCTTCTAGAGCAAAATTATGAGATTAACTCTATAGGACACGACTGTTCTTATTGCATGCACAACAGGTTATGTTTCAAGCAAAACCAAGCTGCTTAAAATAACTTCAGCTAAAGACAGAAGCCCATTTTTCAGTGTAGGATGGCATTACAAAAGTTTGACAATACTCCATAATACAGCAACACTTTGGAAGCTGCTCATCTAACTGTGACTTACACTACAACTGAGGGTGACTTAATACCTCATGGAACAGCATCAAAAAAATACAGGTGTCTCAAAAACACAAGCCCCATCGCTTTCGCAAGAAGGAAATCTGTATTCATGGAAAGCTTACTGCACACTGCAAAGGCTTGTCTGCATGTATCCATACCCACATCACAGGTCTGAGCACAATTCATATGAATTGTGTGGAACCTTAAATCATCCCTAGGTCTCATATTTTGCCACCATCTCTTTCGCTTCTTAAGTGAAGAAGGGGAGCAGTTCTCACCACATTAAGGGCAGATATAGAACGGTGAGAAATTGTACTGTCCTTCCTAAAACTAGGTGGCCCTGCTTTGCAAAGTGCACCTGGAAAAATGGAACCAGTTGTCAGGGATTTCTTTACGGCTTCAGGGGGGTCTTGCATCCCCTGGGGTGTCAGGGACAGAAGTGGAACAGGTCTCTCGGTACCTTTCTAACACCTTGCATGATCTGGTTTCAAGCCCTTAACTGTAGGTCTTTCTGCAATATGGCCTCAGGCAGATCATTGCTAAATCTCATCCTGCCTTCATCTTCCCTATCCAATCCTTTATCATTCTTACTTTACTCATGTGTGCTGGTCAAGGGAACAGTAACTGGGAGCGATAAGATTTGTAAACCCATTACAAAGATGCAGAACGCTTTTCTTTCCTCCTCCTAGCAAATACCACAAATGTAGCTCTGATGTTTACTTAATTAAGATAAAAGCTTTACATGAGTTTTACATACCTTGCTTATTTCAAATCCAAACACTTCCTCAAAGTACGCAGGCTGACTAATAAGCAGCAAGTAAAAAGTCCAGCTTCTACAGAAGTTTGCAACAATTATTGCATAGACTGGCATAGATGTAAAAAATTTCCTCCATGGAGTTTTGTATTTCTGAAATGTAGAAAGGGGGATGTGGTCAACATTTTGATCATTACCAACTCCTAATCTTATCTTTTCCTATCTGTTATTTTTACCCATACTCTACCAAGGTCATATATGCACAGCTTTATGTATCTGAGTTCCAATTACTTCAATTATCATAAAGTATGTGCATCCAAGTTTGGATGATAAAAATGTCATTTTAAAACATAAGCAAGTAAAGATTACTGTAAAATGCACAAGCGGAGAAGCACAGTGATACTTAGCTGTATCACAACATTTGTGCGCAAGTGCCATTATCTCGGTCATAGAGACATAAACATACTAAGTCCAAAAGAATATTGAGTCTTTAAAAGACAATGTTGCTGTATCTGAGGCAACAGTCATATTTTATACTGTAATTGCACTATTTCATCCAGATTTATTTAAAGCGTGTATTTTTAGCATTTAAATACTAATCCCAGAATTCTAAATTTTTTTTTCTTGTCAAACCTCAGCTGAAACTGCTGGGTCAATAGATTTTTTTGTTTGTTTATTGTATTTTTAAAATGAATTGCATAATGAAAAAAACAAGACAGATGGACAGAGCTACAGTCCTTCTGAGTCCCAGCACCTGTCCGTGAGCCCAGGGTTCTGCCCATCTGTGTTGATCCAAATACAGGATCTAGATCCAGATGAGTGTTTGAAAATCACTGCACCAAGGATTCAGGCTGAATTTGGTGTACTGTTGATTTAAATACTGGCTTTTCTTCAAAGAAAAAGAGCCCATGGATGGATGTATACAATACCTTCTATACCTATTAAATGACACTTAAGTGACAGCTAAGGATTAAGTGTGACTTAAGTAATGAGAAGCCAGCCAGAAAACCTAAGTTGATACTATGGGAATTGTTTGAAACATGATTTTCTCTCTTAAAGAAGAAGGGTGCTCGATTTTTGTTGTTGTTGTTTTATTTGAGTTTTTTGGGGTTTCCTTACTGTCTCATAGGAAATAAATGTATGAGTAATGTTCTTACTTCCATTGCACCTAGGAGGTTGGCACTCTCTCCAATGCTTTCTTCTATGTATCTCCTCTCTTCATCCGTGATCGTAGGATGCTTTGCAGGACTCTCATATGAAACCAAAAGCCAAAACATATACCAGACTATACCAAAGCTCCCTTTGGAAGGGAAAGAAAAACTTTAAAAAGAAATGTAAAGCAGCAAACAAGGAAAAAATCTGTGAACAATTATAACAAATTTACATGGCAGTTGTTGTTAATGCTTCTCTACTGAGTTGTTCTAACAGAGAGTCGGATCTTGCAAACAATATTTGCACAAAATACATGCAGAGCTGGACCACAGTAAAGCCTTCTCATTTACATAATGATTGCGTCATAAGTGAATATTCACTGGTATTTTAACATCAATTTGTACGGTGGAATGCAGTGAAACAGCTTCCATTTCCTTTCACCAGACTGTAAATGAAGCTCCATTCTGCTTTAGGCCACTGTTATTCCATTACTGCACTCATTTTTTTACTTGCAAAATACAAGATTGAGGCATTGTTTTCAACATAGCAATGTGCTTCCTGAGTGGTTTATTAAATTTCTATCAGGTTTCCCCCTAGTTCGCTTCAGTTTTACACTTCAGAATGAACTCCTTTTGGACATTCTTTTTTATCAGTGTAAGCTGAGGCAGCACAACTAGTGTGAATGAAGTTATGCAGGTCTTCAGATAAAAATCAGGACATCTTAGTCAGGGCAGGTACTCTAAACTTACAGTTGTATAAATGAAAGAGCAAAGTTCCATGATCTGAGATTCTATAGATTTGCATAGCGGTTTGCACTACTTGTACTAGAATTTATGACGGTTTCACCACGAACTAGCTTCTGTTGTTATTTAATAATCTCATTTTCCTGCTCTCTCCTTTAAATGCTCTTCTTTCATTGTCCTTTTCTCTAGATTGTATTTTTAGCTTTATGGACCCACTTCTCTCTTTTGTTTTCTTTGTCCTCTTAACAGTAGCTTTTATATTTTTAGAAAGGGTAGAGTAAGGTCATACAATATTGGAGTGAGATGAGCAAAAGTGCGTACCGTACACATAGAACACAGAAGACCACCCAGTATATTGCACTAGAATTCCCGCTAAAGGCATTGCGATAACAGCTCCTGCATAGGAACCTACAAAACAAGACGTGGGGACGAAAAGGGAGAAAAATTCAGTCTCAAAATACATTTAGGTTACAAATAAAAGGAAGATAAAAAGAGAAAGTTACTTACCACAAAAGGAAGTGGTTGCTAACCTACTTCTTTCTAATGGGGGGGCCCACTTGCTCCAAATACCGTGGCAGGCAGGGTAGGTGACCCCCTGGGGAATGGGTGTGCCACAGGTTAGCTAATGTTGGTCAATCATTCAGTGCATTGTCTTTGCATGATTGTTTTTAATTGTTACAAACAAGAAGTTGAGAATACTTTGCATTTCTACAGCAGTCTGAACACAGCCATAGAAAAACTTCTGTTAACTTTGAAATGGGTTTTGTATATCACTCCAAGTCATTAAAGAGGCCTTATGAAGCAGATACAAAAGATAATTATTTCCTTTTGCTCCCCCTCCCCCTCCAAGGAAAGAATTGTGAAGAATTAAAATGAAAGGATCTTAATGCGCGAGTACCAGAGTCAGAGGAAGGATGAAAACACAGACCCTCTGGAATCTTTCTAGTGCTGGGCTCATTTCACCAACCCTCAGTTTGAGTGGCCTTCTAACTTTTTTTGGTCTAACATTCAAAGTAGAATTTAGGAAATACAGATTACTGTTCCACTGCTCTAAACCTAGAAAATAAAATCAATAAGATCTTAAAAATATGTTAAGAGGGAAGTTTTCACTGTCTTTGTCTTTAATGAACCTTCTCGAGCACTTAAAGCAAGTAAGAGAATGACGTTAGAAAAAAAAAAGTCATTGCATACTGCAGTGTTGAACTTTTAGAAAAGGTAATATGGAATACACAGTATTCCTGCACAGGCAGATCACTTTTCAGGAATGGATCCAGATTTATACACAGATGCTTTAAGAACTTGATTGATGGTTACCTAACTTCCAGGCACACTCTGTACCCCTTTTGGATTCTTTCTGTACAATGAAGTGCACGAGTTAAGATCAGTTCATGCAACAGAAGTGTGTAGCCCTGAGGGACAATGAACCAGCAATCACAGCCCTAAAAATCTGTCTTTCAGTAAAAAAACAAATAAACAAATAAATAAACTTAGAAGGCAGACTCAATTTTTTTCTCTTTTAATCTAGGTTAAATCTCTCATTCATTCCAACAAGAGCGGGGTCAGGGCCTATGATAGAAGCTTAATTCTTTATTGTAGACTTAATCTGTGAGGCTGGACAGCAAATAACTGTTGAGAACGGCACCAGTACAGGATTTCAGTGAACTTGCAATGTTAAATACATATCTCACTGGCTTCTCAGCAAGGAAAAACTTTGCTATGTAATTTTACAGATGAAGGAAAACCAAATAGCTGTAATTCATACATTGAAATCCATTACACTGCAAATCAGTGACAAACTGAAAGCAGTTTTTATTTTCCTCTGGAAGGTTACAGTTGCTAATTAAAAGCTAACAAGCATCTGTCACATTTACTGGTTATTTTACAGTTTTTCCATACCTCTACAAGGCCTTGCAAGATCCTAACGAAGATGACACACCCATAGTGCACCCTGGCTGCAGATGGTATTAACATGTTGAGGGAGGATGTCAGCAGTATAGCAGCACCAAATACTCTGCAAAGGTGAAAAAAATAAAAAAAAAAAAAAAAAAAAGAAAGGAAGTAACCATCAGTGTTATTCCAGCTGACTTATTCCACATATGCTCACATATCAATAGAGATGTATTTAAACACATGTTCTTTATGTAGGGAATACCCTAACTGCTGGACTGGATTAGTGTCTACTTCCATCTAGTGTAATAACCTGTCTGATAAGACCCAGACCAAACATGGACATATACATCTAGTTAGCACAATTTCCTAAGGAAATACGTCTTGCGCAATCACAGGTATGATCTTACTCTCCC
>NW_010130581.1:308-15928 GCF_000699245.1 Pterocles gutturalis | reverse complement strand
CTTTCCTTTAGTTAATTTTTCACATCTGTTTCACCCAAATCTTGACTGAATTTGTCACCCTCTAGGGAAATTAGAAATTAGGTCTCCAAATGTTTTGCTAAAACAGGTGGCCAAGTGAAAGAGATTCTCATTAGGGCTTTAATTGTAAGAAAGTGGCACCATGTATTCACCACTTACAAAGCAAAGGAGAATCCACTTTTATAAATGCCAAAGCAGCAGGAAGAATTTCAAACAGAGCTGGGATTTTCTTCGTCACAAGAGTTAATCAATCTGGAAACACATAGCCACAGAAAACAGATCATTCTTTGTGCTGGTTTTCCAGAGGCTACTCATTGAATATTGCTGATTTTGATTCCAGCAGCATCCTAGGAATTGCTTCAAATAAGGCGCATTAAAAGGTCTAAATAAATGTGTGAACTGATGATTCCTTTTCAAAATTCCACTGCTTTGACCGAATTTTAATTTGATTCGGTTAAAACCCGCCCCTGGTAGGAGGAAGCCTTTTCTCCAGCACTATTCTATCATTTCTTCATGTTCATTCATTCCTGTATTGTGGAAATAATCTTTTTTCCCCCCATTTTCCTTTCAGGTGGAACTATGCAAAGGGACGAAGCCAGTGGCAATGACTGGCCGCTTTCTTTATACAAAACTGTGTAATACTAAGATAAATCCTGGATGTCCTAACAGATGACATCACGGTATCTGATGTGGAACTGATTTGACAGGAACCTTTAACTTTCGCATCTGCTCTTCAGCAATTGGTACAGGGCCAGAAGTTAGTGAGAAACAGACCTTGGGCTAAAGAAGTTTCAAGAAGAACATTCTTCCCAAAGACATCTATGTTTCACATTCTCTATTTAGAATTACAGCCTGATACAAATCTTTAAATAGCGAACTGAGTGTACTCCACTTGTATTTGACAAATATTAAAGGGCAAGAGAAAAAAAGCCTCTTGGCACGGTAAGGCAGCTTTGTTAAACAGCTCTAAATCTGGTCTCCTCATTGCCTTCCCTGTGATCCCCATCTTGTGTTAAACAAGACCTAGCTGGCTGTGCAGCACATTTCTGCCTTTGTTTGGCAAGATGTTCAATACATTCACTGGGACTGATTGGTGCATGTGTTTGTGTTGCGCTGCATGAACTATTTTGGCCTGAATTCTGTCTTTACTCTTATTTCTTTATGTGGTGAGTTTCTCCTCCAAAAGTACACACAGTTCATTTCCTTATAATTTAATACCCCCGTATGTTCACATAAACCACAATGGTGTCATGGTTTTCGTTTGCTTTTTTTTTTTAATTATTTATTGAGGAGAAGAGTTAGGGACTCATAGGAGCTTTGCTTGTGATTTCTTACAAATTCTTTTAAAAAGTTAGGTGTTCCTGTTAGCAATATTTGTCTAGCAACAGAATGTAATTGTTCTAAAGGTTCATTGAGAAAATGCTTATCTGTTTGTAAGCAGGAAGAAAAGGACTGTTTGGTTTGTAGCCCTTCCTGTTTCTTTTCTGTATCGATATTTAGCTCAATGCCGAAGGCAGCAATACAGTTTTGAATTTGTGATTGTGCACAGACTTGCTGGAGCTGATTCTTAGCTACTGTGAATCAGTGCAACTCTTTCTAAATCACTATTCCTGTAAAAATCATGAGAAGATAGAATAGTAAAAAATGCCATCTCTTTCTAAGGATAAGATTTCCAAAAGTCTTATGGTATACAACAGTTTCTTTGAGAAAATTTACTCTTTCTTTTTTCCATTTTGTATCTGAAATCAGCTTCTGTTTGCCACAACCAAAAGCTGTGTTTCCCAGAATTGTCTTTGTTCTCATGTTCACTAAAGAGAAACTGTTTCCTTGAGCCTGTTCCTTCTAGAAGAGAAAGGAAAATGTAATTTAAGGAATGATCAGAGACATGCATCTTCCAAATGAAAATCTTGCCTGTATTTAGGCACACAAGTACCAGTGAATATTTAGTTACATTAAGGAGAAGATAACGAAATAATTCCACAATGTCACTTGTAAGCCAGTTCTCTCCCAGACCATGCTTTATTGGAGCAGCCTTCTCAAAAACAGATCATTTTTTTTTCCTGCAAAATCTATGGATTTAAGGGTAGCATAAATTAGAGTTAAATTATTATTCTTGTCAGAAATGGCTTTTTTATCCATTTTCATGAATGCATATTAAAAGCAGCCCCATGAATTTAGTGCATGGCTATTTTAGTGAGTCGATTTCCTCTATAGCTTTCAGTCGAGAGCAAATACATCTTCCTGCATTTGCTTTGCATCTCTCGCTGCACAGCCATAAATATAATCAGTATTTCTCCTTTGTGCTCTTTTCTCGTTACATTTATGTCACCTCCATAAATATTGAATTCTTCTTCCTAACAGAGTATTGTGATATAGTTCTGCGTTTTGTACAAACTTTCCATTTTATTGTTTTAAATATCTCAGATAACTACATTTATTATTATTTAGATGAAATAAGAATGCTTTTCAGCTAGAATAAACCTGAAAGCAGTATTTGAATGCTGTTCACATTCTAATATATTTAGTCAGGAAACAGAATATTCTGATTTTTCCTGAGGCATTTCTAAGGTGTTTTACTGACCCACACACCAAACCCCAAATTGTGTCTTTTTTTTTTTTGTGCTTACCTTTTTGTTATGTTTATTAATCTAGTGATTTTATGACCTGTTATGCTGTTTAGTTTTCCTGCTTCTCAAACAATTCTCATTTGCTCAGTTTTGCTGCAACGTTAACTCCAAAGATGGGTTAGAAACCATGTTCTTTAAGATCCTTACGTTTCCATGGCAAATTGACAGTGTGGGGGGTTCCATAGTTGTATTTATTGCAATTGAAGATGGATTATGTTCATTCTATAGAGGCATGGGCTTGTGGAGAAGGCTTTGTACCTCCAGCACAACCACCACTAGAGTTCATGCCTCTTACAGAGTGACCCAAGCCTTGCAGCGTGGTGTCCCTTGGGTTGAGCCTTGGAAAACCATGTAGCTGTACTGTTGAATTTTCATTCTGAGTTATCCCTGAACATCCATTTCATGCTGGGCACACCCCACAAAACTTATTTTAATGCCATGGCATGAATTGAAAAGTTTTAGCAGATTGAAAGTAAACTCTGGGAAAACTACAGTATGCCACAGAGACAGAGCAGGAGAGGCCAATGACATTGCCGTCATTCTCATTCCTGGTATTAGGAGGAGATTAAAATGCCCTGACAGGCTTTCAGCAGTCCCCATACTTGGGGAAAATTCCTTTCTGACCCCAAATCAGCAACTGGCATAACCATATAAAGAAGAAAAAAAACATATACACAAGAAGACTAAAGAACAAATACAGCAGTAGTATATCAAGGAGGGGAAAAAGGGGTAAATCTTGGCCCTCAGAAGTGACCAGAAGAAGCCCTGAAATAAAGAATGATGCTTTGCTTATCTATTTCTATTTCTAGACTCGGTAGGCTCAGTCCCAAAAGACAAAATCTAACATTGATCCTCAGTATTTTACTGACATTGGCATTATCTGAAGGTCATGAGCTGTGACTTAGTCCTCCTGTAATACAAGTAGTAATAATAGCAAAATCATATTTGACTAAGAGACATTTAGGATGGGAATAGAGGAAGGAAATGACTCTGACAATTCAGGAAAAATGCTTAGGATGGAATGAGGTTGCAGGGGGAATTAATCTTTTTTGGGTTTCAAGCCAGTTGGCTCATTTTTCTCTTTGGGGACAAACTAAAGAGAAAGAAATGTATTTATTTTCATCTCTGGATTTCTAATCTTTGCATCTGTGCAGTCCCACTATTCTCATCTACCTTTTCCAGGCAATTTGTATTGCATTAGCATTCTGCACGGAAGTGCGTTACAGATATTGTTACTCGGCTGGAAGATGCGCCAGCTCAAAAAATGAGCTGAAAACAGTGGGAGCACAAATGCATGCCAAATTCTGAATGCCAGATGGGTGACATATTGGGTTACGCATATGATATCTGAAAGCAAGGGGTCCTGGTTGGAAGCATCCTTTTAGACCAATGACTGGGCGTGAAAAATGCTACAATGACTCCATAAAGCTAAAACCCCTTTCATATGTGTATGGGTAGGAGTCAATTCCTCAGCTGTTTGAATCCCTTGTATTTCTTTTTATATCATTTTTTAATATAAATGTCAAATTCCACATTGTCTGTCTCTTTTCTCTTGGTCCAACTTTCTGAAAATTAAACTCTTATGGAAACCAAACAGTATGTCTGTTCTAAAACATATAAAGTACCTTAACTAAAGTTTATCCTTAAAAAAAAAAAAAAAAAAAAAAAAAATCAAAGAGTAACTCTGTGTGTTCAAAACAGCATTTTTTATATTTATTTTAAAAAAAGAAAACACTGTATGTTTAAGATGCTTAAATATATGCTGTATCAATGAATTATGAATGCCATTTCATTAAAATCCAAAATAATTAAAGAATAGTAAGGGTTGGTCGCTGACAACTACAAAACAAGATCGCAGATATTTTACTGAATTTACATTGAGAACTATGAAGGCATGGAAGGTTTCACATCATTCTTCATAACTTAAAGAAGTTTTCAACAGCTTCAATAGAAAATTCATTCAGGGCTGTAACTGAATAGTTTTCACCTCCAAAAAGCCACTGATCATCATTTCATGGAAGACCTACCTATGGAATAGGAAAGATTCATTATTTTCTTAGTTTTCTAGGGAATCATGGTGAGAGGGTGTTTGTGAAAGCATTAGACACTGCTACAATAAATTAAATCAAAATATTATAAGGTGGTTTATTCTGGCTGTAAACAGGAGCCTATGAAAATAAAGCCCATGTTCTCTTCTGGGACACTTCTGCACCGGACAATTTCACAGTAATACTGACCATACTATAGAGGACATTATTTTCATTGGGTAAGGTGTTTGTATTGAATACTTTATTTATAAATAGTGATAAAACATTTTTCCTAGTCTTAGATGAGAGGCATCTGTTCAGTAAGTGTGGAAACTAAAGAAGAGAGAAAACAGGAGTTTTCCTTGAGAAGTTTTCCCAACCTGGTTTAAAGATGAGATGAAAATTCCACCATTAAAAAGAAATTAAATTTATTTGGATTCAAGTTGGTGAGCTGGTTATTGCCATTCCTTTTCCTTATAGAAAACACGTAAAATATGTGAACAAAAGCTTATTTTGTCAAATATATACAAAAATTAAACTGGATTTTGGCTATCCTTTGGTGTTATTTCTTTACCCATGCTTGTTTGGGAGAGTCACAGAGCAGCAGCAGCTCTAAGCAGCTGAACATGTATCGCTCAAAGTGACTTTTTAGACAATCCTGTCAGCTCAAGATTTCTAAAATTCATTATCTTTGACTCTGCCTACTATCATTCATCTTTGACACACCTCCTGCAAAAGGCCAACAAAGCCTACAACTGATTATGTTGCATTTTTATACAACCCAAAGAATTTCTTGTCTGAGGGGAACTGCAAGGCTGAATCCTGGATTAAATACTTAATTTTTTGCGCAAAACATAATGTCTAGGGAGGAAGAGAACAGGAGCTAGCTGGAATGCCTGTAGGCATGCAGCAGTTTTTCAGAATGCTTCTTTCTGCAAATGTTGCTAGCAATGACAATTTGTGATCGTCCTTTTTAACTTATTTTTTGTTTGAGTTGTGCAGTGATTGAATATATAGAAATTTCAGGGTTGTAGCTGCCAGTTAACACTTCCCTTCGTACAAAGTGTGCCTCTACCCAAGCCAGGTGTGATGAGGGCCTTCTAAGACTTTGATACAGAACATGAACATTTTAACGACCTGAATATGTTGTGGTTTGATCTGCCAGCTTTGAAGATAAATAAATCCCAAAATATTCACAAGTCTTTTAGCATGACAGACCATACAAGGACTGGATCAAGCACCAGAGTGAAATACCATGCAGAGACTAAGTCAATGTGTATCAGTAACACAAAGCCCCTTTAGCCTTCTGCCTTCTCCAAGCCCCACCAATGCCACGGACCCATACAAGTCAAACCAAGACCCTAAGTAGTTTTCAGGTTGCTTCCATTGCCTGTTCACAGACCTATTTTTGATATGCCGGTGTGTATTTTATGAAGAACTTGGGCACTGTTAGATGACAGCATCATTGCAATTGATGCTGAATGTAAAAGCCTCCTGGGTCATTAAATTCTGATCATTGCTCTTACCAGCAAGTGCATTACATCATCCTTTCACAAGCAGATCAGGTTCCATCTCAGAAGTAATTAGCATTTGCCCTGCTTATTTTGGAGGCCTTTCCAGCTTGTTACTTCCTACATCCAGTAGATATCTCATACCCATGCTGGTTTATTTTAGTGGTTTTAATCTCTGCAGTTTACCCCAATAGCAATCCTATCTTCTTTCTTTTGCATCGCTAAGCAATCCAGACTCTCTTCACCTCATCTTTATTCTTCATTCCCTTGATCACCCTACCCACCCTCTCTCTCTCCTGTTTGAATTCCACTGGGGAATCTCTCAAACCTGCGGTTTTGTTTTACAACTCATTATATCCATATATGTCTGGATAAAACTCACTAATTCCTTCTAGCTCATTAGCTTTGGGACAGCTCACTCTTTAAATATGTAATCTGCCAGATCATGTTTCAAACCAAGACCATCTCATTCAAATTACCTTCCCAAGTTCCAGGGCTTAGGCTGTGATTCAACTGCTTCTGTTGATTTAGAGATGTATAATACACTTACCAAAGAAGTCAACTGTGGTTTTAACTTTAAAATGTTTTGTGGAGCTGTCTGGGAGGATAACTGTTGTGTGTTGGACTCAAAAGCTACACCTGTACTGCTGAGTGCTTTCTGACATATGGGCCACGTGTTACAGCTGATTGTATCTGGGCTGCTCGGAGGAAATGCAGATTCCTTCAGAGCAAAGTGACGGTGACACTTGTGTTTTTATGCAACCAACCCAAACAGCATGTTGTTGCATGAAACCTGCTGTACATGTTGTATTGGGGTGAAGTATCAAAGCAGGCAGAGGTGATTAAGGATACCTGTTGGATAGAAGGCCTGGATATATCGGAAGCATATGTGGGGTTTTTTTTCAGAGAGGATTAGTCTTTCCCCCTCTGAAAGGGACTCTGGTTATGGGATATCGTACATGCAGTAGGGATTCATGGATCCTTGGGACCTGGGAGAAAACTGTGAGCAAAGTTACTTTACAGTATTGACATATCTGGATGATATAATCACAATAAATAATAAGTTTCTTTATCATCTTGGTTTGAAAGCAGCTGGTGTAATTTTACATAAGCCGTGTAGGAATTTTTCTATGTACACCAGTTTCAAAGGATTTGGATCAATGGAGAATGGAATGCAAAAACAAGTCCAGTTTTCAGACATAATCCTGCTCTTGTTAGTTCTATCTGAACAAGCAGGGCCAAATTCGGAATTTTTTTAGATTTAGTCCTGAAATAACTTGTCAAGAGTAAATGTAGTTCCCTGCATTTAGTGTCTTGAGGATCAGTGCCATTCTATAGCCAAATGGTTCCAAAAGTCCACATTTGTCAACTGAGAGTTACACAGGTGTTTCTCAGGAACAGAGAAAATACTGTTTTAACCTACAATGTTCTTGCTCAAGGGTTACTTGGAAGCTAAAAAATTGATTATGGTTTGCTTGCTTCCAATTTATGTAAATATAAACAGTGCTCTTACTGACTTCTGAAAAGATTATTTTTCCTCGGTAATATAGTGTGACAATTTTTTGCGTTTTTTTCAGCTATTCCCCTGTACATCAATGGTTACCTCCTTGACTGCGAACTGTAAGTAGCCACTCATTTGGAATATTTACATTACCTATACTGGTGTTCATTAAGTATGTAGCTATCATGCCACTTGTTCATCTCCTTTGTAACCTAAATACTCCTGATAATATTTCTCTTACTCTAGTTGTATTTTCAGTCTGTAATCGTGCTGATTACCCTTTTTGGGACAACTTCTATTTATGTTTATATATTTGAAATTGGCTAAATGAAAATGAACCCAGTATGGGGAGACACTGTTCAGCTGTTCTGCGACATATATCATCATTCTGACTTTTCTCTAGTACAGGCTAATTTCCTGATGACTCTGTTGACCCCTCTACTGTAGACACACTCCTGTGAAATGCTCACCCTGGCAGTTTATGGCTTCATAAATGATAAACAGAATGTGGTGGAGTTTTCTGAATCGGGCCTTTAATTTGCATAAAATGGCATAGGGCTAACAAAGCTGGGATTATGCCATGAATATTAGAGTGGGTGATGAAAGCTGCCCAAAAGAACAGAGGGAATAAGGTACCTTTAACATTAGAGAGGAACACTTCTTCCCAAGTGCCAGCCTTAGGTTGAACACACTTCATGAGAGAATCGCTTAAAACTGGTCCTTTTTAATAATTGTCTGTATCCAGAAGCCGTAGTATAGCAGCTTTATTTGGCTTTTTAAAAATGTGATAAAACAGGTTATTTTCATTCGTATGTGTACAAGGGAGGAGGGAGATGTGTCTGTGTGCCCTTCATACTAAATCCTATTATAAGCCCTTCATGAAGCATTAATATGTAAAAGCCGACCTCCCGCCATCTAATCTGGTATAATAAGGGCTTGGATACATTATTAATTTTTGTCACACATCTGAGGCCCCCTTTTATCAACCCAAACCCCCATCTAAATCCCTTGTTGCATCATTAAATTGTGAAAACAGCTTCATCATTCATGACAGAAAGATGGAAGGACCCTGAGCCATATGGCAGAGGGAGCACTGGTACCAGCTATCCATGGATGCTTCCCTGGTCTCCTTCTCGCAGTGACTGGTGCTTAAAGACCCTGCAGTACAGTAGGGTGACAAAATGGTCTTTTTTTTTTTTTTTTTTTTATGCAAGATTGGCTTCTTTGCCTGGAAACAGACGAACCCAGCACAAGTGCCTGGGATCACAGCCCAGTTTAATCTGCAGAATTTTGAACGGAAGGTGAAAGGTGGGGTTGGCAAGTACAACGTTGAGGGTTCTCTCTTACAGTGCAAGGTCAGTTTATGTCTTCAGAAACCGAGAAGCTGGCTCTTGTCTAACCATCCACCAATTCCCTGGTCATGCTGTGAATTATGCATTGTTTGCAAATCAGAAGAGCACACACCTGCTAAAGGAGAGTGAATAATTTCTCTCTTTAAACCGGGAAAATGTAAAGATGTAAAGTTCTAGGAAATCTTTGGACTTGCATTTCTCAACTGCTATGTTGCCTTGTGTTTTTTATGCTTGTTGTCATTAAGGCTGAGTTAGGGAGAAATATTCTGATCTCACTGACACGCTAATGACATAGTTTCATTGAAAATTTTTGGGATTCTGGTATGAGGTGCACTGATGTACAGTTGTCTGAAATATCGTTCAGTTTATTTATGCAAATAATCCTGTCAGATTACTTGCTGGGAAGAAGGATTTTGCCCTTAATAACAAGATGAATGGCACTTTAAAAACAAAGATGAATTTGAAGTGAAAGGTTGATTTATATATTTTGATTCAGGTTAGAATGCAACAATGATGAAGAGTTCAACATAGATGAGAGATAATTGCATTGTAGAGAAATTTAGTAGTTATGTACTGATGATTTAATGTGAATAATGCCAGGATTTGCAGTTTAACAGATAATGAGAAATATATGTCATTATCATTGAATTATAAAGTGACTTTAATTTTTTTAAAAATTGTCCTTCTATTCAGCCTTTCGTATTTCTTTGTGTAAGAAAGTTACAATGTTTGAGTATACACAAATCAGCTAAAATGGTCACTCAGCTTTGTTTTACCAAAAAAAGAGTCTGTGATTTTCCAGGTCTGTTTTTGAAACAGTATTTGGCACATAGAGTCAAAACCTGCATTTTTATTTTAAATATGTAAATGCAAAGTTGGGAATTATTAATTCCCTATCCTATGACCCATTAATTTCAGAGAATCTTTCCTGATTTACCTAAGTGTTTAAACCGTTCACTTAGGAAATCAGTGAGGAACTACTGCCACAACGTTTTGGGTAATGCTTTTGATGGCCTAAGGGCTTTATTATGGATTTCCAGCATGGTTTTTAAAGAATTTCTAAGGAGTGTATCAGAAGTTAAAATATTATATTGAAATTATCCTGAGGTGGTAAAAGCCAGTCCAGTTTCACACCTTTCCATATCCGTGTGACAGCACAGCAGGTAGTTTATTCAGAGTCAGCTGCAGCTTTGCAATAGCATGAATGTGGACTAGGAAATAGTAATTTAAATAAAATTAATATATTTCTAGGTTAAAGAACAAACTAATGTATAGTTTTAAGGCCAAGAAAACATTTGTTCGTCTACCTGACATTTGCTATGGCATTAACCCTAATATTTCACTTAATTATCACTTATATTTTTGCTTAATTATCCCTGTACTGAAAACATTTGTTTATACTAGCTAAAATAAAACTTCCAAAATAGGAATCTAACACCCAAGGGAGAAGAATCTACCATATAATTTCTCTGGTTGGACCAGTGATGGCGAGTCATTATTGTTAACAATCATGCTTTTTTCATTTATGTCTGTCATTTACTGATTGAAGTATCTCTCCATGGGACTGAAGCAGACATTTACACCCAGCAATTTTTTCCAGCAGAGTTGTATGCATGCTTTGTAATCAGATTACCTCCTAGTATTCTTTGTTATATTCTGACATACTGATTACATAGTTCTTGCTATTTCTTTCATTATGACATTATATACTATCACCTTTCAAATAACTGAAGATCTCTAAAACCTCTAATTTTTCAACGTCCATATTGATGTGCATGTACCCAAATTACCTGCAACAATTCAAGGTCAGTATCGTTGACCTAAATACACTCACTGCACTGAACACAGAAAAATAAATATCCCAGGATTACATCAACTTCCTTATTGGAGCGTCATGCTGGAAGCTCATGATGGGTTTCTAGGCCAGCATGGTTTAAGATCCCACTCGTCGTGACTGCTTTCCAGTGTGGTTGCCCACTCCCCGATGTTATTTTGCACTTGAGTGTTGTATCTATTGAACAGAACTGAGTTTACCAAATGGTATTTAATATATCATCTGATTGTCTCGTCCTTTTTGTACCCACAATTTTATCAGCATTTATACATATTCCCAAAACAGCTGATAAATGTGAAGACCACAATATGTCTTGCTCAGCAGTATCATATCTTTGAAAGGTTCATAAATAGCCAGCTAATCATCAGCCTCCCAGTGTGATAAATGTCACTAATCCGGTTCCAGGCACTCATTTGGTTGTGCAAAACACAGAAAGAAGGAGTTTCATCACAGCACATGGTGACCTGCACAAATACCCCAAGTAACCTGGCATCCTTATACAGCAGACAGGCAGAGATATGGATATTCTGGGAGTGACACAATACACCTGGGGTTTGAAGTGCTTGTTAACTCACTTAGTTAAACAGTATAAATCTTCCCAGAGGAGCTTGGGTCAAGGAGAACTGCACCAGTTTCCAGTTTGCTATTTTCAAAGCATCATAATAGCAAAATCTTTTAATAGTTGTTAGGATACTATGAAAGAATGTAATCATTAAATGTCATTTCTGAATTTCATATAAGAATATTCATTCTGATGCAATATGCATTTCTTGCCTTGTTTTAGAGCAGTTAAACACCTTGGCCATTGCATTCATTTAAATAAAATTTTGAATTATAGAGTTGGAGAACCACCAAACCAAAAATTTATTTTTCTTTCTTTTAGTAAGATTTCAGTCCCTGAGAAAAGTGGTTGGTTTTTTTTTAAATTTGTCAGGATTAGCTGAATTCTGATTAGCCCTAGGCAAAGTTATTTTCATGAACTGAGTAGAAATTATAACTAGATGGGTTTGGAGGACTGTCAGCATTTCATACCCTTTCTGTTCACATCGCATCGTAATCGTATAATGACAACCCTTCTGGTGGGAGCCTCTGTAATGCTGACATTAAAACCTGTAGTTTAAAAGCATTCAAATGAGATTTATGTGCTTTCAAATGGCATTAACTGCCATTATGAATAATAGCTCATCTGATTAAATTGTGTGGATACATGATACTAGGGCATCACATTTGAACTCTGATGTTTTCTTGTATTTTTCAAGGAAAAATACTTTTAAACAATACAAAGCAACTCAGTTCCTTCCTCTTGAAAACCCTGCTCACACTAGTCAAAATCCACTGTGATATAGTGAATAATATAGTACTGAATCCCAAAAAAATCTCAAAAAAAAAAAGTCTCATTCTTTATTCACTTTTGGGGGAGAAAGCTTTGCTATTACTAATCAGAAAGGGTTGTAACCAATAAACATTTGTATTATTTTGGATTTGTCTCTGGAATCTGCTTGTCTATTCTTGCCCCTAGAGTCTCAAAAACTCTGAATCACAGCCGATTTTCTCTTGATAAAGACAGTTACGTAAACATCTCTGCAGGGACCATGAATTCTGCTCCCAATGTACGGCAGCCTGGGGAGAAGGGCGCTTTTTTTAGTGTAAGGTTGTACGTATGTTCAAATAGGAGGAGTAACCTAGATTAGTTGCAAACCTGGATGTCCATGTGACAAGATGCCTTCTCTGAACTACTAGAGCCTGCTTGCTACTCTCCGCTATCACCATGTCGTGCTTAATCAATGGCAAGGTTAATTGTTCATTGTTCATTGAGAACTTAACCCTGAGAACAGGTATAGATGTAACAAACCATGCCCATGGGACTCCCCATTGCATTTCTTTTGTTCCTCCAGTCTGCTGTGGTCAGTGGTTTCATACCAGCATCTTCCAGAGGTAGATCCTCCTCTGGGAGAAGAGGTCTCTAGCCTTGGAGCAAAAGGGAATCCTCTCCTATTTCACACACTACTCAAGGGATGCAAGTTTAAAGATTCACTGATTGCAAACAAGGGGGCACCTGAGGCCTGATGTGGGTCTTTTGGAAAATTATGTTGTCTTGCAATGTACTGAAGGTTCTCTGTTCCTACAGAAGTCAATAGAGGTTGAAAATGCTCAGGAGCACTGACTGTTGTAACATACTAGCCCAACTTCTATTGCCTACCTGAGAAGTGCGTGCTCTGGAGATGTGTTGTCTCTGAGTGTTCTTGGGAATTTTTAAACATGGTTTTGTTTGACCTGGTTGGTACTACAACAGTGTGAATACACCTTTCACACAAAGCATTTTTCCTAGTGTCGGGCTGAAAATATAACAGAAAATTCTCAGTGACACAATATGAGTTAAATTGAGATCCAGGCTATCACATAAATTCCTGAGAAACTTCCGTTTACTGCTTGTAAATGTGTAAATCACTAAATCTGATCTGTCAGAAGTAATGGGGAGTTATGCATGATAAAAGCAGTGGGTCAAGGCGGAAAAGAATAACCATGCAGCAGCAGCCTTGAGTTCTGCAATTAGCAAAGGATGTCAGTAAAATTCTACCCATTGAAAGACTGAGTTGAAAAAAATATGTTAGAGAGTTCAGAGCTCAGGGCTGCTAATTCTTGACTGGCAGTAAGCGTTTTAAAACAACGGCAGAGTCAAAATATAGGGTTTCAGCCCAGCTTGAAATTAATTCACTGTGTGTAGAAAGGTTTTCTTGATACCACAGGACAGTCACTTCTGTGTGTTATACCTTGGTGAAGCTTTCAAATTATGTCAACCCAATCTCTATAATTGGTAGCTAGACTGAATCTTAATGTCAAGCAAACTCAGTGTCTTACAATCAGCAGCTCCCTGTCAATAACAAATTAAGCTCACAAAGCACACCTTCACCTTCCTCCCAGTTTCCTTCTTCTTTGCATCTTGGAGTCAGTTTTCCATTCATGCTATCTTTTCTTTATTATCTTATTATCTCCTTCCCTTTCAAGGAATTAATCTCTTGAAAATCTCCCTTTTTTCTTGAGTTTAGGACTGAGTTTCTCACTGATCATCTTGAATGTGGTGATGCTATTCTAGAGTCTATTATTTTTTCCCTAGAGCACATCTGACCTTTGTTTTTCTATATGTAGTCAGCCTTGCTCTGAATGCAAAGGAAACCATTGATGCCACAAATATATTCAGGGAGGCTTGTCCCTGCAAAAAAAAAAAAAAAAAAAGTACTTGGCTGTCATCCACCACAGAGCAAAGGGACCAGTTGTGGCTGTAGCACGAGACATGTAAATCAGCAGAGACTTTTATAGTAGTTCAGATTCTATTGGTGCTGATTTGACTGACGTTTCCTCACACAGTTTCTTGGAAAGGGTATGGACATCAAGGCTTGCACCTTATTTTGGGTGCCACTTTACCCTACAGTCGTCCTGTTCGTTTCAACTTGAACATGTAGATGCCAAAATCTCTTTGTAGCACTCAGACACTAACTTGAATTTTCACCTCCTCAATGCCCTGTTATTCCAACCACTGTATCTAACCACCCAGAACTCTATTCTGTGTCATTTTTATCTACAAACTAAATATAAATCACAGCCACTACCCATATTTTACTATTTGCAATTACTGGCATGTATGTCATAGCTAGTTCCTTAATTAAATCTGTGATTTATGTAGTCATTTGCCTTGTGTCGGAGTTGTCTCAGAGGATTACACAATAGTAATAAGTAACCACTAATCTGTGAAAATTGCTGAGTTAAAATACACCCAGGTTAATAACGGGAACTAGTCTTCAATTACTGTTGTAAATGTAAATGTTTGTGAAGAGGAGGAAAAATTTATTCACATGCCAGGTTGTGTGTTTCTACTACTGAGTTTTCCTGGGAATGTGCCTGCCATTGTCTTGCAAATCTTTGTAGTTGCACCACTTTAAATCTGGATTGATGCAAATGACTTTACTGGTGTTTCTGGGGTGGATGAAGACGGTCTGCAGTCTTTACTCAAGAAAAACTCCTATCAATCCTGAGGAGTTACAAACTGTGTAAAGATGCAAAAATGCTCGAAGGAGGAAGAAAAGGAAAAGAACCTTCTAACTGGCTGCTAAATGTTATTTAAAATAGCCTTTTACAGTTCTGACCCATTATCAGAACAATAGCACTTATAAACAGACAAGAAGCTGACATCCCAGGGTTTTTTGTTGTTGTTGTTTGCAGAAGGAGGGATGTTATGGTTATCTCAGTTACAGAACATCTCACCATCAGTAAATACTCATTATTTTTCATGTAGGTCTCTGTCTAAAAGGTATTTACCTTGGAGAGAGCATTTTTTCCCCAGCTCCCCTCTCTCCTCCCCTCTTTCTCAAACAGACACAAGCCTCTGCCTGTCCACGCCTCCCTTTGATGTTGCGCGCTCCTGAGAAGAGTGAAAGGTATAGATTGCTGATTTTAGTCTCCATTTGCACTCAGTTTGTTATTATTTTGAAGAGTGGCACTAGGACCTTGGCTGCTTCTGCAAACGCTGAGCCTATGGCATTAGGCATGGATGTGAGAGCCTCATGTGTCTTGAATACACAGTGGATCTAATTAACAGGTAGAATCGCACCCTGGGTGCTTGAAGAATTGCCAGACACCATAGAAACGAGTCCTTAAGTCCCCGCACCATCTGCACTTTCTTTTCATTGTGGAAGTCTCATTGAAACACGGTTTTTCGACCATTCTAAATTCATTTGTGCATTAATGGAAAATT
>NW_010130581.1:0-273 GCF_000699245.1 Pterocles gutturalis | reverse complement strand
GTTTTCGTTCAGTCACGGAAAAAAAAAAACAACACAACTCTCAAGCTTTGATAAAATAATGAATCTTCGAATTTGCCTCTGAATACAGCTTGTTTCAATATCATTGACACAACCTCCTTAAATGACTTTTCATAGGGAAAAAGAAACCAACACGAGACATCTCCGCAAACCCAGAAGGCAGTTTGAAGCCAGGTCATCAGCGCACCATCCCACCCGCGTTTCCAGATTTCACGCATGTTTTCCTTCCTTTTTCAAACCCGTCTCTCTTCGAAA